>NC_083569.1:129069487-129301987 GCF_027579695.1 Neoarius graeffei
TTCGGTGTTTTTTAGGTTTTTGTTGCGATTACATTGCGGGAGGAAGTGAAAGTTGCGAGAAATTGTTGCGATTTTCTCTTTGTGATTTAAAATTGAGTGATATGTTAAATATTAAGTTATTACTGAAAAACTATTGATTAAAAGAACAGACACTGAGAAATGGTCCTATAAACAACTTTACCAATATAAAATATTACCAGGACTACAAAAATGCAGAAAAATAGGCTTTACTTATCCAAATGCACCTGTTGGTTCAAAAGTTAAAGTGCAGAGAACCTCACAGCACAACATGAAGTTACCTTAAAATATAATATAAATGCCTCAGCTTTCATGTAAGAAAAAAAAACTATTAATACTCGTACTGTGTGCAGGCAGTCTCTCCTGAAGAGTAAATTAAACAATAATTATAAACTAATAAAATAAATGGCTCAGGCTTCATAGAAGAAAAAACCAATTTGAACAGAATCTCACAGTATGATGCTGAAGCTGCCTAAACAATGGAAAATAAAATACCATTTTGGCAAAAATGTTGGCATCCATTAATTTCTTGTATTAAGTAAATAATGTAAAGTGCACACAGTCCTTCACTGTAAACATAACACACTTTCAGTAACAGAATTTAAGCCTATATAAACACTGACTCACACATGCAGTGTTGCCAGATACTGCTGACGTTTCCCAGCCCAAAATATGTTCAAAACCTGCCAAAATGCACTTAAAACCGCCCAATCTGGCAACACTGCGCACATGCTGCTTCTCTTGAACGTAGACACGGAAGTAAGGCGGAAGGTAGTTTGTCGATGTCACCTCAAGACGACGCCAACGATTGGTCAAATTTGCGGGAAAGTTGCGGTGATTGGATATAATTGCAACACCGCCCTGAATTCGCGGGGATTGGTTGAATTTGCGTTGAAGTTGCAAATCGCAACATCGCGAAATCCTGGAGGGTCTGGTAAACGACCGTTTACTTTTCAGCTCAAATACACGAAGCGGTATTGGCCGGTTTCGCAAGTGGAATATTGCGTATGCGCACATCGCTCTTTCCAAAGAGAAACATCCGGCGATTCATCAAAACAATATGTTGAGTGAGATGCTTCGGAAATCATGTGAATAAACTGATAAATTTGATATGTAAGGCCAAAAAAAAAAAGTGTGTTTCCGGTTATGTAGATTTCAAAACTAGGGTCGGTAGGCAGGCTTTTTTTTTTTTTTTTTGAATTTTTTTTTCAAGATGGCTGCCATAACCTATATTTAGACAGGAATAATTTCACAAAATATAATGAATTTCTTTGCAGGTCACCCGAGTTACCACCTTCTGATGAATCTGATGCAGCATGAGACACCTTTTAACATTACTTTTTCTGTAAATATAACAGCTCAATACACCATGTTTGTTTCAGTTCCGGATCTATGGTTATAAAGGTGAAGAACAACAGCTTACTGCATTCACAGTGGTGTAATGGTTAGCATGCTGGCCTGTCACCGCAGAGACCGGGTTCGAATCCCAGTGGAGACACCAAAAATTTGTAACCTGGTTTCTCAAACTGCGTAGTGTCCCTGGGCAAGACGCCTCATCCACATTGCACTCAGTCCACCCAGCTGTATAAATGGGTTAGATGTAAATTTAATTGAAATGGATTAATATATTTTTAATTGAATTTCTTGGGATACCTTTTCCCAACTATACAACAAAAATATGTTCAGAGACCCATTTTGAGAGCATAGGAAATCATGCTCCTTTTTAAATCTCTTGAAATTTACAGATATTTAATACATATGCTATATTTAAAAACAAGAAAATTCGAGATAGCTTTTGGAATATGGTCCGAGTGGCTATATTCAAAGTATCAAATGTTCATTTATAAATTAATAAAATGAGGTTTAAATTTGAAAATAGTCAACACATTTGGAAGTAGAAAAGAAACTATGCCTAAATATATTTAGAATTAATTTATTTAACATTCTTAACAAATTACACAAAATTGATTCACAGAATAGTATATACAGGAATCCTCTTTTGATAGCAACATGATAAATACTTTTACATACAGTTTTGCTATGAAACTAGGACAATATTTGGAAATTTGATCTTTTGGCCGGGGCGGCACGGTGGTGTAGTGGTTAGCGCTGTCGCCTCACAGCAAGAAGGTCCTGGGTTCGAGCCCCGTGGCCGGCGAGGGCCTTTCTGTGTGGAGTTTGCATGTTCTCCCCGTGTCCGCGTGGGTTTCCTCCGGGTGCTCCGGTTTCCCCCACAGTCCAAAGACATGCAGGTTAGGTTAACTGGTGGCTCTAAATTGACCGTAGGTGTGAATGTAGGTGTGAATGTGAGTGTGAATGGTTGTCTGTGTCTATGTGTCAGCCCTGTGATGACCTGGCGACTTGTCCAGGGTGTACCCCGCCTTTCGCCTGTAGTCAGCTGGGATAGGCTCCAGCTTGCCTGCGACCCTGTAGAAGGATAAAGCGGCTAGAGATAATGAGATGAGATGAGATCTTTTGGCCATATATTTATAATTATTGTCATGTTCATAATTTATTGATTCAATGCACCTCCTTTCTGATATTGCACCATTTAAAAAAAGGTGTCTATGAATTCACCTACATTTTGTCTATGAATTTCTAT
Organism: Neoarius graeffei; assembly: GCF_027579695.1. Lineage (NCBI taxonomy): Eukaryota > Metazoa > Chordata > Actinopteri > Siluriformes > Ariidae > Neoarius > Neoarius graeffei. The sequence continues at coordinate 129,072,108 of NC_083569.1, forward strand.
CTACGAATTCACTTTGTCTACGAATTCACCAATCCCCTTTTTATAATTGTACAGATATATTTGATATATATTTATATATTTAAGGTAATGTAATGCTTTTAATGTTCATGCACTTTTTAAAATGTGATTTTACAAATACAAATTTATGTTTATAATTTCAGGGTTCTTCTTTAATTTGTTAAATATTTGTGGGTTGGGAGATCTAGGGGATAGCTTCATGGCTAATCCCTTGCAAGATCATGCTAGAAAATCGTTTTGACTTGGACACATGTTCAGCGATTTTCAGATTTATCTATACGCACCTACTGGTCTTCTTCGGTGGAAACTCGTGTCTTCTTGCCATGAGAATCTGAAAAGCGTTGATAGTCTTCGCTGTAGCTTCGTTGGCAGCCGTTCCCAAAGGGTTGTCCACTGGGATACAAGTATACTTTAACTTTTTTACGCCAAAATTGGCCACAAGGTCACCAATTATAAGACCAGGATCCACATCAAAATATTTCGTTGACGAGTTTATGTCCGGATCTGTGGAGGCCTTGCTTTGAAAGATTTCCCCTTTACCGTGTTCACTATGGTAGTGGTAAAAAATGTCTCGCACAGTCAACAGTTTTGAAAATGATGTCAATAACATATGGGTTTAGTAACCATATGGGTTACATTTATAAAGATATACATTAATGCCGCCGATGTGTTTACAAGGATCAATTTCAATCGCCACAACCACATGTGAGAACCACATCGGACAAGTAACTGAGACGATGAACTTGTCCGACATAAAGGATCACTTGTCCCGGATAAGCGGACAACCGTTAATGTCGAGCCCTGTCAACATAAAACAAAAGCACTTGATATCTGGAGCAGTTGTGTGACTATTTGGAATCCCATTTTACATTGCAAGCTGATTGTGGGGTCCCCTCCCCTAAAAAAGTAAATTTTTGGGTGCCAGCTCACTTTACCGAGGTCGAGCATTACCCGCTGAACAAAGGTCAAAGTGTTTTTCATACCCTTGGGGTGGTGCAGGTGCCGGGAATAAATCAGTCCATAAAGGAGACGGAAGGCCTGAGGCAGGTCAGTCAGTTCATCCATCACCACCCTGCCTTCCGAGATGATCCCAGCTCTGGATGGGTTCAGCCGAGGATTTTCTCCAACACACAGGATTCCAGCAGGAGTTTGTCTGTACAAGTCCTCATCAGTTCCATCCGAACAGAGCAGGAAACAGACTGATGGAGGACATAATCATACCAGCGAGATACTGCTGTGTTTTCCACCAAAAAGTATCACAGACTGATTTATAATGAACATCGTTCAGTATAAATGTAACCCATATGGTTACTAAACCCATATGTTATTTGAGTGTCGTTCCCGTGTCCCACCAGTTGGTGGCGAATCGGCCCTGTATTCCTTTTAACTGTCGCTGAGCACGTCCTGCTCACGCCCACACACCGATCTGAGAGCAGCACACCTGTTGAGTGAGCTGACGGACCTTGGGTAGGAAACGTGACGTAAAACTCATAAATTCACAATTAATCTTCACATAGTGTGTTGATAAACCTTTCGTTTATTAGGAGAGAGTTTGTGAATGTTGAGGAAAAGAGAGAGGAGCCGCTACGACCACGTAAGCCCTCTGTTGGACTCCGGTAAGCACAGAGCTACATGTTAAGATTCTAAGATGCTAGACCTCAGTATTAGCCTGTTGATATTAGCTCATGTGAAGCTGTTGCTTACTGAAACGCTTTAATAAAACCAGTCGGAGTTATCATCCAATGTTTTTACCCACTGTGGTACGGTTGTATCATTGTGTCATGTGAAAAAAAACAACTTTAAAAATCATTAGCTGAAAAAGAAATGACCATTCTGTCAAAGAATGGTTAAAGAAGAATAAAGTTAATGTTTTTGAATGGCCAAGTCAAAGTCCTGACCTTAATCCAATGGAAATGTTGTGGAAGGACCTGAAGCGAGCAGTTCATGTGAGGAAACCCACCAACATCCCAGAGTTGAAGCTGTTCTGTATGGAGGAACGGGCTAAAATTCCTCCAAGCCGGTGTGCAGGACTGATCAACAGTTACCACAAACGTTTAGTTGCAGTTATTGCTGCACAAGGGGGTCACACCAGATACTGAAAGCAAAGGGTCACATACTTTTGCCACTCACAGATATGCAATATTGGATAATTTTCCTCAATAAATAAATGACCAAGTATAATAGTTTTGTCTCATTTGTTTAACTGGGCTCTCTTTATCTACTTTTAGGACTTGTGTGAAAATCTGATGATGTTTTTGGTCATATTTATGCAGAAATATAGAAAATTCTAAAGGGTTCACAAACTTTCAAGCATCACTGTAAATCAGCTGATATTTAGTAAATTGTAAAATTGATTAATCAGTGAAACTGTGATAGCCTGAGAGTGCCTCTAGTGACATGCATGCCCTTATAACGCAATTATTCTGATTTTTGTTAGCCATACGGCTAAAAATGCCAGTGTGGACTGGGCAGAAGCTGAGTCTGAATGTCTGGTTGGTTTCTGACCCGTACAGTGTGATATATGCAGAGTACTGCCCTGCTGACTAAACCTTAAGAAGTGCTGGTGGTGCCGTCTCACACATGACGTCCTCCTGTGTCCTTTGCGGTGTCCTCTTCGTCATCACGATCACGTCCATCACTAGTAAGTGATTTTACTCCGGTATATCACAGTAATATTTGGATGTGAGCTTCCTGTATTACACTGTTGTCTCTCACCTGTACGTGTTGGGGGGTTAAAAACACTAAGTGTGAAGTATTTTCTCTCTGTTTCAGCACCTGTATCAGCTGTTACTACAGTACGGGTGAAGTTTAATCAGGCTGCTGCTCTGCCATGTGAACGGACCTGTTCTCGTGAGGCCACATGGACTCCATTCAGTAACGATCAGGTAGTGGCTCAGTGCAATCAGACATCCTGCTGGTCAGAGGAGGGATTTAAAATGTCCCATGATGAGTACCTGAAGGGAAATCTCACCCTCACCATCCCTGCAGCTGATTTCAGTCAGAGGAAACTGTACACGTGTCAGTGTGATGGCAGAGACATAAAAGATGTGCAACTCAGCATCGACAGTAAGTGTCTTTACCTGCTCTACAGACCAACTGCTGCTGATGGAAATGATCACATTTACATACAATTAATTTATTCTTCTCAGGACGGAGCTCATTAGTTCAGCTGAATCCTGGTGAAGATCTGCTGCTGGATTTGCACGTATCAGAGCGAGTGGAGGTGATCTATTACCACAGAGATTCAGATAAACAGATCTGCAGTGTGGACAGAAGCTCACTCCACTGTCCAGCTGAATACACCTCGAGAACATCACTCACTAACACGGTTCTCACACTGAGAGGAGTCCGGTCGACTGATGGGGGAGTTTACATCGTCCGAGATCCGGAGGAGGAGGAAGACCTTCATATTTACGCAGTCAGTGTTGAAGGTAGGGGGATTACTGTCCTGTCTATAATGTATAGTTAATATACTGTCTTCCTTTAAATGATATTTTTATTACCATCAGTCTCTCACACTGAGCACAGAGCAGAGGCGTTATATGTTTGAACATGGGCTGAGTTGAGAAATCAATATTTGATGGAATAACCCTGACATTTAATCACCGCTTTCATGCGTGTTAACATGCTCCCTGCCAGTCTTTCACGTTGCTCTTGAGTGACTTTATGCCACTCCTGGTACAAAAACTCAATCAGCTCAGCTTTGTTTGATGGATTCAGACACCATCATGATGAACTTCCCCAACTGATTTACCATCCCTAAGAAGCTCCTTCGCTCACTCACAGTCCTTTCTTCTTGGCATGTTGTAGGCGCTCACTTGACGGTGTAGACTGCAACAGTAACTGCAATACCGCAGTATAGGAGGGCTACCACAGGGTTGAGCTCGGCACCACGATTACGATAGAACAGCGAGTAAAGATGTGATGAAATAGCTGGCTCTGTTGGGGCAGACAGCCAACTTCCTTTTCAAGGGAACTTTTCCAGCCTGGAGAAATCTCCCTCAGCAAAATCCACCACAGTACGTCACCTTCTGTTTCGTCTTCCTGACTGTAGTTGGGAAGCGAGGAATCCGGCTCACTCCACTCAAATCAAAGTCAACTTTGTTATTCAGACCGTACACCAAGTAGTGCAGAGCAGAACGAAACTGCATCTCTCCTCGCTCCATGTGCAGTGAAAGATACAACAGACATGAAATAAACAAACTGCTGCCGAATAAATATTGCACCCGTTTCTAGCACTGGATTTATTGCACAGCGTGATGATGGAGAAAGTAAACGTTGTCACTGATGTGTATTAGTAAAGTGCTCAAGAAATGTCAACAGTTGAATGTTGGTTAAAATGACTTGGTCCCTCACACGGCTTTCACAACGCTCCTGGATTCTATCAGCTCTGAGTCCGGACACACTGGTCTGAACAGAGCAACATCTTCATGTGAACATGGTCTTCATCACCATCACGGTGTACAAAACGCCGTCTTCACTCAATAACTAGAGGAACAGTAATGGAGACGGGGCTAATGCCACATAACTTCCACATAGCAACAACAGCAATCGCTTACAAAACCCCTCATCCACAATTAACCCCCCCTCCCCCAACACACTTAAAAACTGCATATTAAATTTGTCTTTTGCATCTATTTATCAAAAAGTACCAGACAAATACAAACAAATTGTGTATGTGAGTACAAATGAGCAATAGAATTATTACAGTAGATGTGCTCGTTAGATTTTTGCTGCAAGGTACACGTACGAACAAACTGTGTGAAATTATTATAGAAACGAGTTCCGTCTGTCCGTCCCGTCACATTCTCGTTTCTGGGCCATATCTTTAAAACTACTGAAGATATCTTCATAAAACTTTGTATACATATCGAGCAACATGTGAACTGGTGCCTTTTGCTATTTTGGATTTTGAAAAAAAGTATTTTTCACATTTTTACATAATAAATAGATTTCTAAGAGCAGTGTTCGTTTCCGGAGCATATATCCAAAACTATTGATGATACGGATTTGAAACTTGGTGTACATGTTAACAAGGTGATGTAGATGTGCCTTTTCATATGAAGAAATTTTAATTTTTCATGTTTCCATGGAAACAATTTCAGACTTGGTCTTAGGGGTAGTTTTTGTTTCCAGAGCAGAACTTGAAAACTATGAATGGTTTGGTCTTGAAAGTTGGTATATGTGTTGATTCAGTAATGTATGTGTGTCTTTTGAGACTAAGAAATGTGAGAGATGTTAATTTTTAGCTCCCCTGGACCAAAGGTGCGGTGGGTTTATGCCATGGGCTGCTGAGGTCAGTGTAAAGAGGTCGGGTTGGTTTCCTGCAGCACAACTTGGAAAAATGTGATAAATAATATCTTGAAACTTGGTATATAGTTGGTCTATAGGGCGAGGGATATAGAGGAGTCTGTCTTCTTGTATTAAAGGTTTCTGTAAGCTAGCTGGACAGAAAACAGAATATTGTCATCACACAGTAAGCAACTGAGGCTAACAAGCCTAAGTGTTAGACTATTTTTAATTACACGCATAATATTATACTTATAAAGTGATGACCGCTGCATACCTTTTAATCTTTTACACGTTTCTCCTCCTCTTCTTTCCTCTTTCTCCTAAACTGGGCACCTGATGGCTGACCCCAGACCTGTTCTTATCCATTTGTGTTGATTTCACACTCGAGCATCGCTACGTTGCCCCTCCCCCAACACTGAGTCAGGACTAAACCAGTTCACCCTGGTGCTGGACAGACTGGATTTATATTATTCTTAACGATTTCACACAAACCAGGGGAAAAAAAAATGCAACACCGTCAGTGAAACTATAAAGTCACAGTGAATGACTTGTGGTTTCTTTGGTAGCACTTCATAGTGTGACCTGATTTTACTCCGCATTAGTACACTGTGCACTATTTAATAGATTCCCCCAGTCCCCCTACCTCGGGCTTCCATTGGGGAGACTGGAGGTCAAAGGTCAACCTAACTCCCCTCCCCATCTCGTACTTCTGAGTGGGAGACCAGGAAGTATTCTGGCTGCCCAGATCAAACTACAATCATGGTGCCACTCTGGAAGGTTCATTGATCTACACGGTGACAGGATATCACTGATGTGCAAATGATCGACTGAAAACCGACTGTGCAAATCTCAATACTTTTTTTTTTTATTCATTTATTTTGTGTTGGTGCCCCGTGCCGCTCCCAACAAGATGATGCCCTGCCCAAATCCACCACAGGGATGGAGAGCATCACCACATGGCCAATGCCACTTCATCACAGGAAGCATGACTCGCTCTCGTTTTCAGGTTTATGCTGAACCATGAAGACCTAAACAATGACCATTTTTATAAAACCCACTTGGATCACTGCACAGTGATGTCACACACAAACAGATACCTGTGCCGTGTCTTTTAACACATTTTTGTTGGTGATGTGAATGATGTCTTTAAAAATGGGCAGCTTACTGGATTAGTTGTTGCAGCTCTGATACGAACTCTAGTGACATGTTTTCTGTGTGTTTCAGCGTGTGGTGGGATACCAGAGTGGGTGTTTGTGGTGGTGGTGTTGGTGTCGTTGGTGTTGCTGCTGCTGTTTTATGTACTGCATGTGAAGCGTGTATTCCTGAGGAAGCGAAGACAACGACAAAGAGCAGTAAGTAATGTGTGTGTAACTGAGTCATTCGGCCCCATGAGGTGATCACTCAGATGAGTGTGTGTGTGTTAACCAGTAGATGTTTGTCAGTCTGAGTGTGTAATAATCTGCTGCTGTTCTTGCCATTTTCTCAGTCTGTTAGTGTTGAACAGTTTATTTGTCGATGCAGATCAGTGAGACTGTCACGGTTACTGATTTGGGGAAAAGACAAACCTTTCTCTCCTTCAAAAATAACTTCTTTTCGCTAGCGTTAGCTGGTGAGTTCCCTCTGTTAGCGGTGTGACCTCTGTTCTTAACCTGCAGGAATGTGTGTGTATATTTGACCTTATATCGCCTGTTCCTGAATAATGTGGACATTACTGCAGCGTTGAACGTGGCACAGAGCCAGTCAAGCATGTTTTCCAGCTAATGCTAGCCTGCTGGTTAAAGCACAAGCTCTGGCTGGAGGGAAAGGAGTTTTGGGTTTTGATTTCTCAGTATGCAGAGCAGTTATCCCCTCTCCCCAAGCTTTCTGTGCTTCTGAAAGAGATGGGAGCAGCCTAGATATATATTTTTATTTATTTTAAAGTGAAACAATCTATCATGCCTGTTTGCTTCTTGTGTTGTGTAATTTGTGTAAATATATTTCCTGATCTGTGTTCTCTGTGTATTTGGTTATCTGATAGGATTTGAACAGCTTGCTGGAGGCAGAACGGCTAAACATGGGGACTTCAGAAGATCATTTAATACAGCAGGCTAATCATGGAGGAGAAAGAAGGCAGACGTCTACAGCTGTAAACGGAACCATAGGACTGGCAGAGTTGGCTGATGTCCCACAAATGGACAGTAGAGCAGAGAGAGGGCAGCGATCAAACAGCCCCACAGCAGTTCACAACAGGGTGAAAGCGTCATTTAAGCACAAACGGTCCAACTATAGGAAAGTTAAAGCATATGATACAATTTAGAGATTCTACAGCTAATGACTTGTATGAAAGAGCTGAACAACTCTGCACAGCAACATCAGTATTTTAGTGGTGGAACAGGTGTGTGTGTGTGTGTATACAGTGGTGTTTGAAAATTTGTGAACTCTTTAGAATTTTCTGCCCTGAAAGGCGCCTTAAATAAAATGTATTATTATTATTAGTGTGCTTGAAAAAGCACAGTATTGTTCTTCAGTTTTATTTTTATTATTCATTTTCACCCGTTTTTTGGATCCACTCCTCCTCCTAGGGCTTTTGAGATAGAGACACCGTTCCAATGCTGAAATGTAGGGCCCGATCTGGAATGGTGTGCTTGTTAAAATGGTTGCGCTACCCCTTGTCGTTCGTCCGGTATTCCCATTTTTCGGTAAAATTCCGTGCCATTGAAGTGAATGGGAGTGATGACGTCATAAGGAGCGCCCCCACTCTAGACGTTAGAGCGCGCGCAGCAGAAAAAACAAAATTAAAACTGCGATTTTACAGCCAGAATCCATGTTTAAACCCTGTAAAACCTCTGAATTAAATTGAAGAACATATAAAAGGGTGGAGAGGAGATTTCACTGCGCGAAGCGTCTCCCTTCAAAATGCTGTGAGAGAGTGTGACGGGCTGAGCCGCGACGCTGACAGAGCGCATGCGCAGGCAGCCATGTGCCGCCATTTTTAAATCTCTGCTGTCCTGTCGCTGTTCTCATTGCCACCACCGTATGTACTGTTGAATCTTTGTCGAGGATCAAAAAGTAAAATAATTCACACTGGCTGTTAAAACTTGTATTTCAACTCCGGGAGCAATTCCCTCACCAGGCATTCAAAACGCTCTTCCGGGTCTCGTTTGGGGAAACAGATGGACTGTTCCACTGGGGGGATAGAGGGGTGTCCCGGGTTCTTTGTGGGGCAGTCCATTGTGCTGGGGGTGTCTTAGGGGTAATGACTTGAAAGCCATTTGGAGGGTTCAATAAGGTGTTTTTGTGCAGGTCAGTTATTGTATGTATTTTATACATTTTATATTTTATTGTATTGTATTTTATAGAATGTGAGAGAATGCGGCTTCATTTGAGCAAGCACACTCCAGCAGTTTCTGCAGAGGAAATGCAGTCTAGTTGTTATTATTATTATACTTTTGCCACTCACAGATATGTAATATTGGATCATTTTCCTCAATAAATAAATGACCAAGTATAATATTTTTCTCATTTGTTTAACTGGGTTCTCTTTATCCACTTTTAGGACTTGTGTGAAAATCTGATGATGTTTTAGGTCATATTTATGCAGAAATATAGAAAATTCTAAAGGGTTCACAAACTTTCAAGCACCACTGTATATGTGTATGTGTGTATATTATATAATATATATGATTTTACAAGTAAGGTGAGAGAGAAATGGCATTTCAATTCTCCTACATGTACTGGATAAATCGTGAATTGACGACAAAAAATATTTGAATGAAAGAACTCACCTGTTCTGAAGCCTGCTTCCTGCTGTTCTGTTTCCCCAAACTGTGAGAACTGTGGCCGGCCAGTGAGGGCCTTTCTGTGTGGAGTTTGCATGTTCTCCCCGTGTCCGCGTGGGTTTCCTCCGGGTGTTCCGGTTTCCCCCACAGTCCAAAGACATGCAGGTTAGGTTAACTGGTGACTCTAAATTGAGCGTAGGTGTGAATGTGAGTGTGAATGGTTGTCTGTGTCTATGTGTCAGCCCTGTGATGACCTGGCGACTTGTCCAGGGTGTACCCCGCCTTTCGCCCGTAGTCAGCTGGGATAGGCTCCAGCCCACCCGCGACCCTGTAGAACAGGATAAGCAGCGACAGGTAATGGATGGATGGGTATCCCACAATGTGCTGCGCTAACTGGGAAGTATCTGAGATGGAGTTTTTCACTAGCATCTAGATCAGTGACTGTATATAATGTAATGTAATGGGTGGACATCAAAACGGATTCAGAAGAGAAAGTATCTCTGATCCCATCTCGTGGCTGGTTGTGGTAGAGTTTTTAACGCTGCTCATTCCTATGTTGAGAATTATAGACTGATTGATTGATTGCTTTATTCCGAACAGTAAAGAAGATATAAAAACAAACAAAAAAACAAAAAATTAAAATAAAAAATGCAATAATCAAAACATCGTCATAAACAGAATAGCGTAGCCACAAGGCAGTAACATAATGTTCGGAAAGGATTAGGAAGAAGTAAATAACTTATCAAATCCTAACCCTCTATACCACCGCTAATCAAACGTCACTTTCTGCCATAATAAACTATATATACAAAAGAAAGCAAAATCAACAAAAAACAAACAAACATACCAAGACATACCAACATGGTATAATATCGCCCAAATCATATATACACAAATACTTATGCATATATACACACATACAATACATATATACAGTACATACATATACACATACCTATAACTATACACATCCATATGGTATGTACACAGACACCCATATCATAATTATGCATATTATGCTTATATATTATATACAATTATGCACATATATATACACACACACACACACACACACACAGATACTCACTTTTTATATAATATATCCGTATGTACCCATACCCACATATATACACTTGTATTATCAATAGCATGTTATTGTAATTCCTCCTCCCTATACCTCATAAACATCTGTTCCTTATACCTTTTTTTGAACTGGTTTATAGTTGTACATTTCATGAGCTCCACATTCAAACTGTTCCATAGCTTTACTCCACAAATAGAAATACTGAACATTTTTAACGTTGTCCTAGCACTGCAAATTTTAAATTTCAATTTCCGCCTAAAATTATAGCCCCCCTCTCTGTCCGAGAACATTATTTGGATATTCCTTGGTACTTTATAATTCCTTACTTTGTACATTACTAAGGCAGTTTTATATTCTATAATATCCCTGAATTTTAAACATTTTGAATTTAAGAATAGTGAATTAGTATGATCTCGGTAACCAGCACTATGAATTATTCTTATAGCTCTTTTTGAAGTATAGTTATTGCATGAAGTGAATATTTATACGTATTTCCCCACACCACTGAGCAGTAATTTAAGTACGGTAAAACCAGGGAACAGTAAAGAATGTGGAGTGAATTATAGTCCAGGACGTGCTTAGCTTTACTCAACACAGATATGCTTCTTGATAGTTTCATTAGTATGTATTTTATATGTGATTTCCAATTCATTCTATCATCTATTATTACCCCAAGAAATTTATTATTAGAAACTCTTTCAATATCAACACCATCTACCTGTACATTTATTGCCCTATTTATTTTATAATTATTAAATAACATGATATTTTTGTTTTAGACAGATTTAATGATAATTTATTTCGATCAAACCAACTTTTTAACCTGCACAGTTCTGAAGAGATTGTTTTCTAACTCATGTAAATTTGTTCCAGAACAAAACATATTTGTGTCATCTGCAAGTAATACCATCTTAAATATCTTTGATACATTGCACATATCATTTATATAAAGAATAAACAGTTTAGGACCCAATACTGACCCCTGGGAGACACCACAATCAATATTCAAACGAGTTGAGACAGAGTCACCCAACTTCACAAATTGTGTCTGTTAGGACTTGAACTATCTCGGCCTCTAGAGGCCGCTATTATTTTCTGTTGTTGTCATGTTTGTTTTGACTGCTAGAGGCTGCTATTGTTTGTGTGTTGTGTTTTGTTTTTCCATGTGCCTTGTGCCCCGCCTAGTCCTCATTATTGCCACCTGTGTTCTATTTTAGTTTGTGTATAAATACTTCCTCAGTTTGGTCCCTAGTCACGGAGTCTTTGTGCTGTTGTCACCTGAGATCGCTGTTCCAAGTTCCTTGCCTTTGTGGTCTTTTGTACTTTGTTTTCTTGTGGACGTTTTGGACTTTGTGTTTAGCATTTTGGGATCTTCTGAGCGTTTGGATTTTTGCCTTTTCTTATCTTTGGCTTTTTGTTTTGACTTTGAACTTTTGGATTTTTTATTTTTCTTGTATATCTTCTGAGCATTTGGATTATACTTTTTTTGTTTTTGCCTGGGATTTTGTATATTGTAAATAAACTGTTTTTCTACTCTACTTTCGCCTCACTGCTCACTCCTCTGCACCTGAGTCATTCCCCTGGTAGCCTAGTGGGGGGTTTGCTGGATCACTACACCAGCGACCCGGGTTCGATCCCCAGCAAAACCCCAAGTGTCCTGTTGCTTAAATAACTTTTTATCCAATTTAATACAACTCCCCTTATCCCATATTGTTCCATCTTATTAATTAATATATTAGGATTAATAGTATCAAAAGCTTTTTGAAGATCAATAAATATCCCATTGACATTTATCTATAGAGTTACTGATTTCTTCAGTTGATTCCATTAGTGCCATCTCTGTTGATCTGTTTGCTCTAAATCCATATTGACTATCACTGAGTAGTTTGTATTTTTCAATGAATTTATCTAATATTATTGAATAGTTTTTCAAGAATTTTGGAGAATTGAGGAAGTAAAGTAACAGGGGCCTCATGTACAAAGCTTGCGTACGCACAAAAAAGCTACGTACGTCACTTTCTGCGCAAACATTCGTATGTACAAAGATTGACTTGGCGTGGAAAAGTGCGGTACTCTACGCAAACCTCATGGCTGGCGTATGCACATTTCTGGTGCATCATGGTACTTGGCGACACTTAGAGGCAGAGCAACGCAACTACATTTAGGCCTACTCGGTCAAGAGTCATGACATGGCGATAAGAGGCATCCAAAAATGCATCGGAACATCAGGATGCGTGAATTGAAATGTATGTCAGTCATACGACATTGTCGAGACGCATAATGCGAGACTGTTGGTGTAGGTATCATGCCGCCATCTTGTGTCAGAACTACAATTCCCAGGCAACTTCCGTGTGACCTACGTCACGCGTGGGCGGGATCACCTACGTCAGTCTGCCATGCACGCATAAATCCAAGCGGAAGCTCCACCATCTTCGTCTCTCACGTCTGGCTTCCGATGAATCTGGACGTATAAAGAGGCGCTCTCCACCCAGAAAGACGTCTTCTTTCTTGCAAGATCCATCACTCAGCGCGATTTTTCTTTCTTACCCTTGGCAAAGGTAAACTCTAGAGTCGCGTGATCTTTAAACTCAACCTGAGTTACAACCGGTTTACTTGCATTAGAAGTGACGTCACGACTGCAGCCCAGGCAGTTAAAAGTTAAGAAGCGATTGAATCCTTTTTAACTCAAAGCGCTGTGCATCTCATTCTGATCAGAGACTTTTCCTCACGAACGCTGAGGTTCGGACCAAGAATCCTCTGCTTTCCACGGGAACCACCCAGGTGCTCCGCTGGACCAGAAAGTTTCTACGCCTCCATCACGAGCGGCTCACGTGCTCCCACGGCGAGGCCCGAGACTACACCGGCGAATAGTTCTTCATATCTTGCTAAAGGCAGGATTAAGTAAGATTTTGGCATAATTAGGATAGTCTAGGGAATTTGCTTTTATTGAAATAGTGTGAATTTAAACCCAGGTTTATTGTTACACTGTTGAACACGCAGCGTGTTGATTTATTTTGGATCTATGTTCTCTCAATTGTTTTTTTTTTTTTTAATAGATAGGCTGTGCATGCTTTTCTTTACTACTAACATATAGTTCTCTTATTATACATCTTGATCTCAAGATTTCAGTGGATTCAGTATGGTTATGAGCTAGTGGGTTAGCTACAGCTTCGCTTTTGTCTGCTTAGCAACACAAAGCTAATCAAGGCCTACCATGTGCTCAGCAGGCCATCAGGCCTGATAAACCACACCTCAGCTAGAAATCTACAAGCTAGCTTTTAGTTAGCTACGGCTAATACCCTTGTCTTTAGCAACACATGCTCAGTAGGCCTCACCAGGCCTAACAAACACACTTTAGCTAGGCCATAGGGCCTTTAGCAAACTCACACTAGCAACACAAGGCTAAACACAGAGCTAATCCTTTGTTCTGTTTAGATAACATTCTTTTGTTTAGCTACCAACAAGCTAGGCCTCCACCACGTGTAGTTAGCTACACGAGGCTAAACACATGGTCAAGTCCTACACACACGGTCAAGTCCTACACACACACACACACACCCCTCACTGCTTGTATATATTGATTTATTATTTTTCTTTTTATCTTTGTATAATAAATTCATTTATTAAACAAACTGTGTTTATTTGTGTGAACAACAATATATACATGAAGTCCCCAATCTCCCTCGAATTCAAAAGGGTGCATATAAAAGTTATGTAATGTGGTAAGTGATTGTAATAATTTGGAAATATACCATAATTTAGCTGTTTGGTAATTTATTATTAAGCACCAGGATTAATGGTATGATTCACTAAATGATTCATTGAACGATTCACTGAACGATTCACTGAATGAGACTGATTCTATGGTATGATTCACTTCAAGTGAGTCAAAGTAAATGATTCAATGGGATTGATTCATTTTAATTATTGACCTTCAAAATTTAATGAGACTGATTTAACGAGATTGATCACTTAATATCAATAACTAACTGATTGCACCCACAGTTAAATTGGTGCCCTGTGTGAGGCGATTGGTTTGTTGACTTCTGGAATATTGTTCAACAACAAATAAATTATCAGTTGATTCAGCAACTGCTAAGGTATATCCCCAAGTGTGTTGAAACGGTTAACAGTAGTGTGATAACCATATCACAAATAATCATAACCTATTTAACTTAGGATAAGAGAGCATTTCCAAATAAACCTTATTAATTACATAGTTAATTAATAATGATTAAATTAATAATTAACTTGATTAATTATCTAGTATCCAGCCTAAGTAAAATGGCATCCCCTCATGTCTCAAAAATGGAAGACAACGCTCAAGACGTGTCTCTCCTTGAGGTCATTGCAGACCTCATTCACTGCTCTGCTTCCGAAAAGGCAAACATTAAGTACATGAGTGAGAGTGAATGCCAAAACAACATAGACAATTCAAACAAACATATGAGAGATCCAAAAAGAACAACTATTAGTGTCCAAGCGGCACTAGGTAAGCTATTCCTATCATACTTCCAAAATGCTGATTCAGAAATCAGATGCCTTCGCGGAGAGGTTGAAAGGCTGACCACCAGCAACGCCAAGCTGACAGCCGATAATAATGATTTACATAGGGAGTGTGAGCTCTTGAAGACCTCCCTTGATGATTGCACCGAACGGCTAGAGAAAGCCGAAATGGTTGCTAAGAGGGCTGCCCAGGAGCAGACCCCCCAAGAGCAGCGCAAGGGGCGTGAAAGACCCCCAACAATGCGCCAAAGCTCAGAGCGGGAAGAGGCGTCCGAACCGGACACCGTAAATGATCTGGTCGAGAACCAGACATCCTGCCAAACTCCATCAACTCGCTACACGACTCCGTCGTCTAGCCAAGATGGAGCCATCCTGCGCTCATCCGGAGCCCAGGCCCGTAGCACACCTAGGTCAGTGCGCTTCAGTCTCCCTGATCCATCTTCAAATGAATCAGACCACGAATCTAGTGCGAAATGGGAACAACACCAGAGTAGCTTAGATAGTGAGTGCTCAGAAGAGCCAAGAAGGTCGCACAAGGACGTGCACCAAACCCTTCGCTTACGGCAAATTGACCTACTTGCCAAAGATGTCGAACAATTCGATCCCGACAATCAAAGAACTAATGTAAATAACTATTTACGAGAAATTGATCGATGCCTGATGGACCTGCTGAACGCCACAACACGTGAAAAACTTAGACTAATCTGGAAGACCTCCAGTAGTAGCGTTCGTGCCTTTTTAGAGACACTACCCTCAAACATTCGCGATAGTTATTCGAAACTTCGCAATTACATGAGGGAAGAATATGCGCCATACACGGACGAAACCTCCGCGATATTGTGTGCATTACAAATCAAACAAAAACGGTCTGAGGCGCCTCGTGAATATTACAGACGGCTACGTACTGCCTATTTCCAAGGTAGTAGCGCACCAGGGTTGGAAGAAGATAGAGGTTTCATATCTCTCTTCTTACATAACCTCCACCCAAGCGTGCGGACCCATGTCACACTGACGTGTCGACAAGGTCGCTATTCGATGAGGGAAATTAGGCGACTAGCCCAAATGACCTGGGAGACCATTGTCAAAACCGTAAACGGAAATGATGATGAACCCAGAGTCCTTAGTCTCCAGGGTGAGGACAAGCCCCCGCTAACCTTAGAAGGAGGTGAAGCGCCGAAAGGGGGACCCACCTGGAAAAATTCCGGTCCAGCCCGATCCTTGCCGAGCCATCACAAGGGTGAGTGGAAAAATCAACAAGGTAAGGCCAGGAGGGACCGAGGGCGAGTCCACAGTGACTATGGCAATCGCCCATCACATGAAAAGGGTCGTAGGGAACAAAACGGTTGGCAGCAAAACCGTCATCCCTGCTCTGACCAGAAACGGCAGAAGCGTTCCGACCATAGCTCTAAACGCAAGGGTAGAGACGACCAACACAGTGACTCAGACCAACCTGGTGAGTTCCACTCAGAGCTGGACTCTTTATAAGCCCAGTTGGCTGAGCTTAAAGAACTGTTACAGGAGACGTCAGACCCCTCAACAGAGAAAACAAAAGAGCCCAAGAAAAATGGCAAAAAGCTATTTGCTGGCATGACTAGGCCAGGAACCACGGGTATATCTCGTGAAAGGGGGAAGAGATCCCTCTGAAACAGCAGGCGAGGGTCAGGATGTAGGGCCCCCCTGGTGGCGAAGGCAAACACACAAGACGCACCTCTCATGTGCGCTAAAGTCTTCACCACCATTTCTCAGACACACGGCTCTTACAAGGCGACCCAATCCCAACCAAGCCCTGCGACATAAACTTAGTCAACTTCACACAAAACAAAACCCCACAGTCGTTGGATCCCACAAAATATGCACAAACCCGTTGCGACGAGATTAGTGCGAACACCGATCAACCAAGCGCCACGCGAGATCAAATTTCTGATGAACTTCAGTTCATGTCTTGGCACACCGAGTCCGGTGTCGAAACACCCGACATCGCGATTCCCCCTAGTGGCAAAAATCTCCCTCTATCCATCGACTCAGACACAGACACCCATTTCACCGCTGGTGTAATGGCTGCGCTGTGGAACATGTTAGGCGTCGAGGCGAAATTCCATATCGCGTACCACCCTCAATTCTCTGGTCAGGCTGAACGAGCCATTCAAACCATTGTGAGCATGCTGCGAGAGTATATCACAAACCATGGTCAAATTTGGGACGTGAAACTTCCCTTGGTGCTAAGGGCCATTCGGTCCACCCCTCATTGTGCCACTGAAGTCACACCCTTTGGGATGATGACTGGGCGAGAGTCGGTTCTTCCCCCGCATCTCCTATACAAACCAGAGGCCATGAGTGTCGCGATTGCATACACCACACATCAACATGTCGCCGACCTACGACGCCACCTACAGTCAACCTTTACAGGTGCCCAAAAGAATCTCGATTCGAGAGTAGAAGGACACAAAGCCTACTACGCCCGAATCTCAGAGAAGTTCCTACCACCCTGGTCGAGACCTTTCGATCGTGGGAAAACCGTTCCCCGTCGCGTATCACATTAGGACATCTAGGCCTAATCAAATGCTTTCATATCGATTTCCATGATAATCGAATCAAACCTTTTGAACAGTCCTCACTCCAAAAAGGGGGTGGACGACAGCTAGGCCCATCCTGTCCACCTAGTTTGTACGCATCACTCAACCATAAGCGTACACTAACATTCCCGGTCAGACTTCACCAACACAATGAAGTAACCCTTCAGTATAACATGGTAGATAAAATACTAAAATCCGCTATTATTACTAGTGTGTATTCATCGCAAATATACCTGGCATATAGTCTTGGCAGTGCTATCCTCACTTTTGTGAATCCACAAAACTTAGAGATGTGCACCTTCACGAAAGACATCCACTGGGTCTGCCCAGGCAACCCATACATAACACTACACGCCTAGCTAGATAAGATGGTCTGTGTCCCCGACAGCTAGCCGCAGTAGCGCACGCTTTCTAGCCAGACCACCCACTGCTATCACCTTCCCAGAAGATTAGGTTTGCCAACCCAAACACTAATACTTCTTTTCTTCCTTCATTTCTTCTCTTTTCTTTTTTTTATGCATAAGAAATTAAACACTACATGTTTCATGTTTAATGTTTTTTTTTTTGATGTGGTTTTGATCTAGTTAGTTAGATAGTGATTATATGCCCAAAATGCCCATAGTGATTATATGCCCAAAATGCCTCTGTCTCCAACTGTCTTACTGGAACTCACAAGTTTACACAGTCTTCGCAGGACACCATGGACTGTGCAGAGCAAGTCTACCTCAAGGACTATGGACACGGCGATGATACGATACGGTGCTCTCAGTGCTACGACTCCGTCATACCCCTGAGACCAAAAGGGGGACTGTAGGTATCATGCCGCCATCTTGTGTCAGAACTACAATTCCCAGGCAACTTCCGTGTGACCTACGTCACGCGTGGGCGGGATCACCTACGTCAGTCTGCCATGCACGCATAAATCCAAGCGGAAGCTCCACCATCTTCGTCTCTCACGTCTGGCTTCCGATGAATCTGGACGTATAAAGAGGCGCTCTCCACCCAGAAAGACGTCTTCTTTCTTGCAAGATCCATCACTCAGCGCGATTTTTCTTTCTTACCCTTGGCAAAGGTAAACTCTAGAGTCGCGCGATCTTTAAACTCAACCTGAGTTACAACTGGTTTACTTGCATTAGAAGTGACGTCACGACTGCAGCCCAGGCAGTTAAAAGTTAAGAAGCGATTGAATCCTTTTTAACTCAAAGCGCTGTGCATCTCATTCTGATCAGAGACTTTTCCTCACGAACGCTGAGGTTCGGACCAAGAATCCTCTGCTTTCCACGGGAACCACCCAAGTGCTCCGCTGGACCAGAAAGTTTCTACGCCTCCATCACGAGCGGCTCACGTGCTCCCACGGCGAGGCCCGAGACTACACCGGCGAATAGTTCTTCATATCTTGCTAAAGGCAGGATTAAGTAAGATTTTGGCATAATTAGGATAGTCTAGGGAATTTGCTTTTATTGAAATAGTGTGAATTTAAACCCAGGTTTATTGTTACACTGTTGAACACGCAGCGTGTTGATTTATTTTGGATCTATGTTCTCTCAATTGTTTTTTTTTTAATAGATAGGCTGTGCATGCTTTTCTTTACTACTAACATATAGTTCTCTTATTATACATCTTGATCTCAAGATTTCAGTGGATTCAGTATGGTTATGAGCTAGTGGGTTAGCTACAGCTTCCCTTTTGTCTGCTTAGCAACACAAAGCTAATCAAGGCCTACCATGTGCTCAGCAGGCCATCAGGCCTGATAAACCACACCTCAGCTAGAAATCTACAAGCTAGCTTTTAGTTAGCTACGGCTAATACCCTTGTCTTTAGCAACACGTGCTCAGTAGGCCTCACCAGGCCTAACAAACACACTTTAGCTAGGCCATAGGGCCTTTAGCAAACTCACACTAGCAACACAAGGCTAAACACAGAGCTAATCCTTTGTTCTGTTTAGATAAAATTCTTTTGTTTAGCTACCAACAAGCTAGGCCTCCACCACGTGTAGTTAGCTACACGAGGCTAAACACATGGTCAAGTCCTACACACACACACACACACCCCTCACTGCTTGTATATATTGATTTATTTTTCTTTTTATATTTGTATAATAAATTCATTTATTAAACAAACTGTGTTTATTTGTGTGAACAACAATATATACATGAAGTCCCCAATCTCCCTCGAATTCAAAAGGGTGCATATAAAAGTTATGTAATGTGGTAAGTGATTGTAATAATTTGGAAATATACCATAATTTAGCTGTTTGGTAATTTATTATTAAGCACCAGGATTAATGGTATGATTCACTAAATGATTCATTGAACGATTCACTGAACGATTCACTGAATGAGACTGATTCTATGGTATGATTCACTTCAAGTGAGTCAAAGTAAATGATTCAATGGGATTGATTCATTTTAATTATTGACCTTCAAAATTTAATGAGACTGATTTAACGAGATTGATCACTTAATATCAATAACTAACTGATTGCACCCACAGTTGGGTAAATGCCAACAGATCCATCAACCATCCCTTCCATATTGTAATTACGGGAAATGAGAAACCCCAGCAATATCATTTCGATATTATTCCCATTGACTATTGGTTAATTAATTAAATTAAAGAATGCACATGCAGGACCATGCATTGCAGCTAGCTTAATAGATCTTCCTTGCGCATTTGCCGCGAGGTGTCAGACTGAAATATTATTAGTTAATGTTGCGTGGGGTAGCCTTATCACATAATTACCAAGATCAATATATGAAACGATTTCCAAGTGCGTACAAATCAGACACAACCGCGGTGTGTGGCATGTTACACAATGTGGCGCAGCGGCACGGCGTGCCAATAATGGAGCGAGACCTGCCGGAGGACCCAGACCCTGGGCCTCATAACGAGGTGCCACAGCGACATGGCATACAAACCCGGCAGCGCTTAATAGCCACAATGTGAAAAGTAAAGGGGACACCATTCATTTTTGAAGATATTCTTTTAATGTGTTATTCAGTTCCTCCAATTCCTCGCAGATTCCCTCGAGGTTGTCGTTAATCACCTCTATCCCCTTTAAAATTTCCCCCTGCGACTCAAGGACCGCACGCGTCAGCACCCTGCCTGTGGACCTGGCGACAGGGGCAGGCGGTGGAGAAGGGGGGCAGGTGACAGTGACGCTGGATCCACTCGGCTGGGGGTCCTCTTCCTGCTCGGGTGGGATGGACTGGGGTCCTCCTGTTGTTCCCTGGCACCCTGCTAGAATACATTTGTCATTAAAATCCTATTGTGGAAAATATGTGCACGTTTTATTTCTGGTTACATGTGGCTAGGAATATTGGGCCTACTAAGAGAGGAAGACATTTCCTCAAATACAGGGTGTCCCCGAAAAAATGTACACAGAGCACTAAAGGTGTTTTTTTGTTTTCAAAACCCATGTAACTCAAATAGACACTCATTGTGGTGCAGGCACTGCGGACGATGCGAATCATACCGTTATCTTGGTATAGGCTACATTCAGTGGCATACAATCAGTGACCGTTGCATGTCTCATAGCATACACTTTGAACATCACTTTAATTGGAGGTGACAGAACAATTAAGTGATGTATGTGAATTCTATTACACTGTGCTAAAGGCAGGGATTAACGCGAATAAATGTTAATGTTAAATGTTAATAATAAATGTTAAATGTTAATTTGATTAACGTGAGATTTCTAACATTTAATTGACATTAATGCGTTAGTAAAAGTTGCCATGCCTTTTACCTAACGCGGGCCTTACTGCAGGTCTATTTATACTAATTAACATATTCAGTGTGGAATAATTGAGGGAGGAGACGGGGCAGGGAACGGGGCTCGTGCATGTGCGCCGAATTCCACGTTGATTGGGATGTACAACAGGAGAGTGCGTGGAAACCTTCGTACGCACTGATTGATACATCCGGATTTTTTTGGTCGTACGCAAATTTCCCGATTTTGACGTGCGCACATATTTAGTGGGAAATCCACGCAGGTCTTTGTACATGAGGCCCCAGGTCTGTAATTTGTGAAGTTGTGTTTGTCCCCAGATTTATACAATGGAATTACTTTTGCTATTTTCATACTGCTTGGAAATGTACCGGTTTGAAATGACAAGTTACAGATGTATGTTAATGGTTTTAGAAATCCCCCCATTAATAGCTTTCACTAGTTTCATATCAATATCATTACAATCTGTGGATATCTTATTACTACATTTATTAACTATATCAATAATTTCCCTCTCGTCTACTGGTGTAAGAAACATAGAACAAGAATTCCTCTTTATAATATTATCTATACAATCATCATTTGTTACCAGATCAGAGATATTTTGAGCTAATCTTGGTCCAACATTAACAAAAAAATTAAAACTATTAGCAACTACATCCATGTTATAATTTTCAATACCTTTGTCATTAAAGTATTTAGGGTAATGTATTTGTCCAGAGCCATCTTTAATAATACTCTTAGACTGATGAAACACCGAAGAGCATTGATGAATGAATCCGTGGACAGGTCTTCCAACATCTCTATGTGCACAGCTCGGGAATAAAGACAGGTAAGTATCAAGCCATACCTCTTATGCTCCTTGTGACTTCTTTTAATGATAAATGGGCCAAAACAGTCCATACCACAATTTGTAAATGGAGCAGATTCTTCAACACGTTCTTTAGGCAGCTCAGCCATCCGCTGTTCCTCAACAGGACGCCTCAGCTTCCTGCACGGCACACACTTGTGAATGAGCTTAGAGACCAACTTACTGCAGCCAAGGATCCAGAATCCATTTGCTCTGAGCTCCATTTGAGTTTGACTTCTGCCCTGATGGCATACTTTAGAGTGATAATGTGACAGAATGAGCTGTGTAATGTGACCCTTATTGGGCAAGATGATTGGATGACTAAACTCTTCACTGAGAGCTGCATGTTTCAGTCTCCCGCCAACACGGAGTATGCCCTCCTTCAAGATTGGGTCGAGCCTAAAGAGAGGACTGGAACTTGGGAGACTGTGCCCCATTTCAAGTGCTTTAATCTCTTGGCTAAATGACTGCTGTTGGACAAGGCTAATCAAGATTTTGACTGCACCTTCACGTTCTTTAACAGTCACCGCATCTGAGAGACACTTTTGTACAGAGGTAAGTCTTTTAATTCTTCCCACTACCTTTAGGAGTGTTGTCCAGGATGCTACATTGGCCCAAAGTGCAGGTGGGCTTGATGATGCCTCTCTGAGAACATTGTTCTATGAGGCCATGGCTATTGTCAACAGCCGCCCTCTGAGCACAGATGGAACAAATGACCCCAACTCTCTTGAGCCTTTAACACTTAACCATCTTATTCTAATGAAATCAAAGTTGGCTCTTCCACCTCCTGGGAAATTTGTAAGAGGATGTATATGGCACCAAAAGATGGCGCAGGATTCAGTATCCGATTGAGCAGTTCTGGAGTCGATGGAAAAGGGAGTACCTGTCTAATATCTCCATAAGGCAGAAGTGGCATGTCCCCCGACGCAATCTGAAAAAGTGAATGATGTGGTCATTGTCAAAGAGGAAACCCTTCCAAGGAACCAGTGGCAGTTAGGATGAGTGGTGGAAACGACTGTTGATAGTGATGGCTTGGTGCGAAGAGTCAAAGTGCAACTAGGGGCCCAGAGGTCAATTAAAACTAGTTCTCCATCTAGACCCTCCATTATAGAAAGACCAATACAAAAGCTGGTTCTGTTACTTGAGAGTGAATAGTTACGAAGAGTGTACACACATATACACACACACACACACACACACACACACACACACACACACACACACCACACACAAACGGTTGGAATATACATAGCTTACTGTATTTTGTGAACATGTTTTATACTTATTTGCACATATTGGTGTGGTGATTGGTCCTTTGGAATTTGAGAATCATGTGTGATTTGTGGCAACATGACATGATTGGTGGGAGTGTAAAGGACCACACTAGTCCTTGTAAGTGCTTTGTTATTTTCTTGAGTAAAACTTACATAAATGTGTTTTCATTTGTATTTTATGTTATTTACGAATATAAGATTTAATCAAATTTCTATTTGTGCTTTAGAATGGTTGGGCTATGAGGTTGAGTGAGTATTGTATGTGTGTGGATTTGTATGGACTTGGGGTGCTGTTTGTCCTTTAAGTGACACCGTAGCTCCACAAGAGGGAGATTTGTAAAGGTAGTAACCAGGTGTGATCAATGAAGAAGCTGCTTTGTTTGAGCTTGAGCTAAGGCGGCTTGACGTCCATGCTCCACCACTCAAGCTTCACTTGAGGGTGCCTGGGCAGTTTTAGAGGAATGCTATGGAAATCCATTTGTTGTGCAGAAAGCATTCAGAGACAAACTTATGAAATGGCCTAAGATTAATTCAAATGATTCTTCGGCGTTAAGAGAGTTTGCAGATTTCTTAAAAAGCTGTGTAGAAGCAATGCCCCATGTTAAAGGACTGGCCATTCTGAATGACTGTGAGGAAAATCATAAACTTCTGAAAAAATTGCCAGATTGGATTGTGCGCAAATGGAGCAGAATTACTGTAGAAGAGCTTGATACATCAGGGGAATATCCAGCTTTCAATCACTTCACAGAGTTTGTGTTAAAAGAGGCACGAATAGCCTGTAATCCCATAGCCTCTCCCTTCTTTCTGAATTCTAGAACCCCAGAAGAGAAGCCATCTAAAAGAGCAAAGGCTCTTAGCACAAGTGCCCAATCAAAAGATTACACAAAGGTCTCAGAACGTGTATCATTTTTAAGACCCAGGTTGCCTTGCCTCATCTGCAAAGAAGAATCACATGGCATAGCCAAGTGTCCAGTCTTCGCTGCAAAGTCCATGGCAGACAAACAGACATTTGTACATCAGAATCATCTTTGCTTTGGATGTTTGCGTAAAGGTCATATCACAAAAGATTGCAGGACAAGACATATCTGTGGGGTGTCGCCGCCGCCATCCAACCTGTTTGCATGATGAGAGAAGGAGAAAACCTGGAGAAACTATGGTGAAAGATTCCATTTCAACAGAGGGGCAAGTAACTCAGGACATCCATAAAGTTAACTCCCATGCCGTCATTAGAGAGGCATCTGCCACTTCAAGTATTGTTCCTGTTTACCTGTCATCTGTGAATGAACCTAAAAAAGAAATTCTCACATATGCTCTTCTTGATACACAGAGTGATTCAACCTTTGTCCTGGAAGATCTTGCCAGAGAGCTGAATGTAGTCACTCAACCGTTGCAATTGAAACTCAGCACAATGATTGCTGTAGATATAGTTATCCCCAGTCAAAGTGTGGTTGGCCTGCAAGTAAGAAGCTGCTTTGTTTGAGCTTGAGCTAAGAAGGCTTGACATCCATGCTCCACCACTCAAGCTTCATTGCAAAAGAAAAGGATATTTTGACGCCTGTTTTACAACAGAAGAGAAATGATTATATGTTGCATCCTTGGTGAGCGCAGTGAGTTTTCACTGTAGCAACCCTTGGATCCAAAAGAGAGTCTCGACTGATGCTCAAGGTGTATTTTATTTTACTTGCAGCAAAGTCAGTCCAATATCACCCATAGCACCCTCATATGCATCTTCAGAACTCCGGTAGAAGAATCCTTCTACTGCTTTACGTGCATCTCCTGTCAGGTAGCCTTTTAAGTAGAGAATCTTTTCACTGGCAGGAATAGGTTTTCTACCAATTAAGGTTAGGAAAGACATTTTAAAATCAACAAACTTCAGAGGATCACCAGAGAAGACAGCTGGTTCAGGAACAGGAAGGCGATTTAAACTTAATGAACTTGCAATTGCGTCAGCCAATATGGTTGTTGAACTATGAGATGGTGTGTGCAACACTGTGGATCCTACACTCAGATGTCGATTTGAATTCATAAGTGTAGTGGTTTTAGCAGGGCCTAATTCATGGCACTCCCTCACTTCATTTTCCACTCCACCTTCAAATTTGTCATATATCCGAGCCCGAGCTGCAGCCATCTTAACATCCATATCTGCTTGCATAATTTTCAGCCTTGATTTCTCCTCCTCTAGTTTCAACTCAACTTCAGCTTGCTTTTGCCTCATTTGTGCCATCACCTGTGACTCATGAAGTTTCCAATCACTTTCCAACTTGAGTTTACTCTGTTGAGCTTGTATCTCCTGCATAGACTTTGCTTGCTCCAATTTGGCTGCAAGATCTGCTTTTGCATCTGCTCGCTTACTGGAAACCTTAGAATTGGCTACAGACATGTCATCCAATCCTTCAGTCCCTTCTGAGAGGACACTTTCAGTGTTTGTTCCACCAAAGATGGATTTATATTCATCTCTGTTTAAAATCATTCTCACTCTTTGCTTTTCAACCTCTGCTTTAAAGGTATCACGGGCAACGCCCATTTCCATTCGTTTACTCACTATATCACATATTTCTGTGGTCAGTGTATTACAAGCATCCATTTTCCGCACAATATCTTGTGTTAGTTGAATTGCGCTACAGTGGCTCATAATTCTGATGTACACGATCATATCCACCTTGAATGTACTCATTTATTTTATCAAGATCCTCCTTTGAACAGAATTGCTTTAGGCTTTTCCTACATTCTTTTGCTATCCCTTTCCAGGATTCATAAGATTTTAAGAATGCCCTTACATGCTTTTTAGCTTGATCTTCACGCATCTGTTTGCCTCTGTCAGTGAGTTGCCTTTCACGAGTACCAGAGACTACTTCTTGTGTGCGAGCTAAATTTTCTTCTCCTGCTGGAGGTTCTTCAGAGAGGTCTCTCTCACCAGTGGATTTACCCTTTTCTTCAGTCACTGACATTTTGAACTTAAAACTGTATAATTGCAGTTATCCTTTTATGTGATAAAACTGAAATGGACTTATTAATTTGTGTTCTATTGCACCAATCCCTTTCAAGCATTAAAGAAAAAAAGACAATAGGCCCAACACAAATCATTAGGCTACTACTTAAACTGCATTCAATATGGGCCTGAGCTGGCTTGTATTAACCTCAGAATGTAAACAAGGCTTCTCTTTACCATGTAATTTGAAACACTCAAATAAAAATTTAAAACATTCAAATAAAACCATTAAACATTCACTTTACTCTTCCATTTTAAGCATTCTAGATAGCCATATCTTCTCAAGCATTTAACTCAAAACTTCATTCATAACCAAAGTCACTGTACCCATGGGTGAAGGACTGTGCCAAGAAGGTTCAGTTCATCTGGAATTCTCTCTTCATAAAGTTCTCTCACCACATCTGCAGTCTCTGTTTAAGATGGTAACACAAGAGGCCTTGTCTTCCGCCACGAAACCGGCAGGAACGACCCAGCAGACGACCCAGATGTAGCGCTGAGTTTTCACTGTAGCAACCCTTGGATCCCAAAGAGAGTCTTGACTGATGCTCAAGGTGTATTTTATTTTACTTGCAGCAAAGTCAGTCCAACATCACCCATAGCACCGTGAAAACTGTATCATGGTATACAAAACAGCAAATCACCATACCGTTCTCACAGGTACAACATTTCTTAATTGAGACATCAATATTAAAACAAAGGCATTCACATTCGGTTCCAACACTTAATGCAAAGTTACAAAAACTTCAAACAAAACATACCTCACTGCGCTCACCAAGGATGCAACATATAATCATTTCTCTTCTGTTATAAAACAGGCGTCAAAATATCCTTTTCTTTTGCAGTGAAGCTTGAGTGGTGGAGCATGGAAGTCAAGCCTTCTTAGGTCAAGCTCAAACAAAGCAGCTTCTTAATTGATCACACCTGGTTACTACCTTTACAAATCTCCCTCTTGTGGAGCTACGGTGTCACTTAAAGGACAAACAGCACCCCAAGTCCATACAAATCCACACACATAGAATACTCACTCAACCTCATAGCCCAACCATTCTAAAGCACAAATAGAAATTTGATTAAATCTTATATTCGTAAATAACATAAAATACAAATGAAAACACATTTATATAAATTTTACTCAAGAAAATAACAAAGCACTTACAAGGACTAGTGTGGTCCTTTACACTATTTAATATATTCCATATTCTTTTAATATTATTTTATTATATAATTTACCATAATAATCCTTCCTACATCTCCTTATGATACTCGTTAACTTGTTTTTATATTTTTTTATATTTATTTTCTGCCTCTTTGGTTCTTAATTTAATAAATTCTCTATATAGAGTGTTTTTCTTCTTAGAGGCATTTTGTAATCCCTTAGTAATCCAAGGTTGGTCATTATAGTTTTGTTTTGTACTATATTGCTTCAGTGGGCAATTTTTATCATATAATAATTTGAATATAATTAAGTTATCATATGTTCTATTAATGCTATTCTCTATATAAACTGATTCCCAGTCTTGTATTAATAAATCATTATTTAATGCAAACATGGCCTCCTCAGTCCTAACTCTTCTATACTTAAGTTTATGGTCTGTCACATTTCTCTTATGATTACAGTCATAAATTGTAAAAACTGGTAGATGATCACTGATATCATTGATTAATATTCCACTTATAATGTTATCATCTATACCATTGGTAAATATATTATCTATTAAGGTAGCACTATGGTCAGTAATTCTGGTGGGTCTGGTAATTTTTGGGTGGAGACTCATACTGTACATGGTATTAATAAATTCCTCAGTCATACTGTGCTTATTAGGGTTCAACAGATCAATATTAGTATCCCCACAAATGAAGATAACTTTTTTATTATCTACTGTAAATGTCTTTTCTACCCAGTCCTTAAACGCCTCTATACTCGTCTCTGGTGCTCTCTCTCTCTCTCTCTCTCTCTCTCTCTCTCTCTCTCTCTCTATATATATATATATATATATATATATATATATATATATATATAGCTAATTAATACATTTCTACTTTTTTCAATATTGATTTAGATTGTTAAACATTCTAATAAGTTATCAATCACAGTTGTCCTTATAATTCAAATTACAGTCAGCATACACCGCCACTCCTCCACCACCTTTATTTTTCCTGTTGATAGAATTAAATTCATACCCAGCCAGTTAGAAATCCACTCCTTTCTCCAGGTCAATCCAGGTCTCCGTTATGGCAATTATGTTGAAGACTGTACAGCTGCTGCCAGCACCTTTGATCTAAAGGTGGGGCTATTAAATATTAGATCTCTTACATCTAAAGCGCTAATGGTTAATGAACTCATTACTGATCAGGAGTTTAATGTACTGTGTTTAACAGAAACATGGATTAAACCAAATGAATATATAGCATTAAATGAAGCGAGTCCTCCTGGATACAGTTATATACACCAGCCTCGTCTAACTGGCAGAGGAGGAGGCGTCGCGGTTATTTATAACGATTATCTAGGTGTAACACACAAACCTGGTTATAAATTTAATACATTTGAAGTTCTTCATACTCATATAATGTATGTAGCCTCAAAAAATAAGTCTACCCAGTTAATTCCATTGCTTATTATTTACAGGCCCCCGGGGCCATATTCTGAGTTTCTTTCTGAATTTGCAGATTTTATCTCAGATCTGGTTATTTCCTTAGACAAAGCTTTAGTTGTCGGAGATTTTAATATTCACTTCGATAACCCAGAAGACCCTTTAAAAACAGCGTTTGTGTCCATCTTAGATTCAGTCGGGATTAAGCAGAATGTCATAGGACCGACCCATAATGGTGGTCACACCCTTGATCTAATACTAACATTCAGATTAAACGTAGACAATATAGTCATACTTCCACAGTCTGAAGTTATCTCAGATCATTATCTCATCTCATTCAAACTATGTCTGAGTAATAATATATGCACCTCACCACGCTACTGTATTAAACGTACTTTCACGTCAACTACTGCACAGAGCTTTATAAATGATCTCCCAGAGTTGTCAACTTTGATTGGGTCACTGTCAGCCCCTGCAGAACTTGATCAGGCAACTGAATGCTTAGAGTCAACATTCCGCCATACTTTAGATAATGTAGCTCCTCTAAAAAGGAAAATGGTCAGAGACAAAAAATTAGCACCCTGGTATAATGATGACACTCGCACATTAAAACAGACCACTCGAAAATTGGAACATAAATGGCGTCAAACAAAATTGGTAGTGTTCAAATTAGCTTGGAAGGAAAGCTTCCTGAAGTATAGAAAAGCTCTTAGTGCTGCGAGATCAACATATTTCTCCTCCCTAATAGAAGATAACAAAAATAATCCTAGATTCCTATTTAATACTGTAGCAAAATTAACCAGGAATAAGTCCACTATCGACACATGCACACCTGCAGTATGGAGTAGCAACGACTTCATGAATTTTTTTAATGACAAAATTGAGAATATCCGACAAAAAATTCAAACTACTAATTTAAGGTTAGGCAGTGAAAGTGACCTTGTAGTTAACAATATAACTGTATCAGATCATCAGTTAGAATGTTTTACTCCCCTAAAAGAAACTGAATTACTTTCATTAATCTCTACATCAAAAGCCTCAACTTGTGTACTAGATCCCTTACTGACACGTCTATTCAAACAGATAATGCCTGGAGTAATTGAACCGCTTCTAAAAATAATAAATTATTCTCTTATGATTGGCTATGTACCCAAATCCTTTAAACTAGCAGTTATCAAACCCCTGATTAAAAAACCTGACCTTGATCCCTGTCAGCTGTCCAATTATCGGCCGATATCAAACCTCCCCTTTATCTCCAAGATCCTTGAAAAAGCTGTGGCACAGCAGTTATGCTCATATTTACATAGGAATAACATCCATGAAATGTATCAGTCAGGATTTAGACCTCATCATAGCACAGAGACAGCACTGGTTAAAGTAGTAAACAACCTACTGTTGGCATCTGATCAGGGCTGTGTCTCGCTACTTGTGTTGCTTGACCTTAGTGCAGCATTTGATACCATTGATCATTCCATTCTTCTGGATAGACTAGAAAATGTTGTGGGAGTTAAGGGAACGGCCCTCTCCTGGCTCAGGTCTTATCTAACTGATCGTTATCAGTATGTTGATATAAATGGTGATATTTCTAGACGTACCGAGGTAAAGTTTGGTGTTCCACAAGGTTCTGTCTTGGGTCCACTGCTTTTTTCTCTATATATGTTACCTCTGGGCGATATTATTCGTAAACATTGTATTAGTTTCCACTGTTATGCTGATGACACACAGTTGTATGTCTCTGCAAAACCTGATGAGAGACACCAGCTTAATAGAATTGAGGAATGTGTGAAGGACATTAGACACTGGATGCTTATTAATTTCCTTCTGCTTAACTCTGACAAGACTGAAGTACTTGTGCTAGGACCACATACAGCTAGAAGTAAGTTTTCTGATTACACAGTGACTCTGGATGGCCTTTCTGTTTCTTCACGTGCAGCAGTAAAAGACCTCGGAGTGATTATTGACCCCAGTCTTTCATTCAAAACTCACATTGATAACATCACCCAGATAGCTTTCTTTCATCTCAGAAATATTGCAAAGATAAGAAATTTAATGTCATTGCGTGACACAGAAAAACTAGTCCATGCTTTCGTTACCTCCAGGTTGGATTATTGTAATGCCTTACTGTCTGGATGTTCCAATAAGTGCATAAACAAGCTCCAGTTAGTTCAAAATGCAGCAGCAAGAGTCCTTACTAGAACTAGAAAATATGACCACATCACCCCTGTCTTATCCACACTGCATTGGCTCCCAATCAAATTTCGTATTGACTATAAAATACTACTATTGACCTTTAAAGCACTAAATGGTCTCGCACCACAGTATCTGAGTGAACTTCTGCTCCTCTAAGACCCACCACGCTTACTTAGATCAAAAGGTGCAGGCTATCTGCTGGTACCTCATATAGTGAAGGCTACATCAGGGGGCAGAGCCTTTTCTTACAAAGCCCCACAGTTATGGAACAGCCTTCCAAGTAATGTTCGGGAATCAGACACAGTCTCAGCATTTAAGTCTAGGCTGAAAACATATCTGTTTAGTCAAGCCTTGTGTTAATGGTGTTTATGAGGTAAAGGTGTAGATCTGGAGGATCCTCAGACAGAGTGTTTTGGTAAACTGGGATGTATGGATGCTGTCAGTCCCCACTCGCTTGCTCACTCGAGTTTGACGACGGTGTAGTGGCTGGCTGCTTTATGTCCCGGGGCTCCCTCCTTTTAGTTATGCTGTCATAGTTAGTTGCCGGAGTCCCTGCTTGTACTCGGTGCAATATGTATACTGTTCCTACTTATTCAGGTGACATTGGGCATACCTAACAACTTGTGTTTTCTTTCCCTCCCCCCCCCAAATCTGTCCCTCTGAGTTACATGGAGTCAACAGGAAATCTTTTGGTGGAGAGGGTGGAGACCTCGACTGGCTATTGTAGCCTGCAGGGAATCGGCCGTCAGACTTTCTGTCGCATGTCCCAGACCCGGTGAAATGTAACTGAATTGTCTTGGCCAGCCCTAAGGGTCCCATCTGCATCTCATCATTGCTGAGGAGTGTGCTCCCATCACCCAATCAAGCATCCAACCAGAACAGGTCATCTCATCTCATTATCTCTAGCCGCTTTATCCTTCTACAGGGTCGCAGGCAAGCTGGAACCTATCCCAGCTGACTACGGGCGAAAGGCGGGGTACACCCTGGACAAGTCGCCAGGTTATCACAGGGCTGACACATAGACACAGACAACCATTCGCACTCACATTCACACCTACGGTCAATTTAGAGTCACCAGTTAACCTAACCTGCATATCTTTGGACTGTGGGGGAAACCGGAGCACCCGGAGGAAACCCACGCAGACAACATGCAAACTCCACACAGAAAGGCCCTCGCCAGCCCCGGGGCTCGAACCCAGGACCTTCTTGCTGTGAGGCGACAGTGCTAACCACTACACCACCGTGCCGCCAGAACAGGTCATGATATATTTTTTACCATATTAACATGCCATTGTTGTGTGTTATGCCTGATGTAAAGACTCTCGTCTCTGCGAGCCTACCACACAGATTTAATACTTGTCATTTTTAGGGCATACCTAACAACGTGTTTTCTTTCTCTCCCCCCCCCCCCCCCCCAATCTGTCCCTCTGAGTTACATGTTGATCCTGGGATTGAGATGCTGGCCTCTTCTGCCCCTCAGACCTGCTTGATCCATCCTGGTGCCCTGTGTCTGGTCGGAGTTTTATCGCACCGCTCCTGTGAAGGACGGCCCCATGAGGACAGTTGAGGGTTATACCTGGAGGATGCTCTGGACTCTTACAGTAATGCTTTTATGGCTGAGGACTACAGTTGACTTGCTAACTTTAGGACTGCAGTTATCATGAACAGTTTTGCACTCAATTTTCCATCAATGAAGAGTTTATAACTTCAACGAAACTGACTTCATGTTAAAACTGTTAATATTATAGTCATGCTGTCTGTTGTTGCCCAAATGAGGATGGGTTCCCTTTTGAGTCTGGTTCCTCTCGAGGTTTCTTCCTCATGTCGTCTGAGGGAGTTTTTCCTTGCCACTGTCGCCACAGGCTTGCTCATTGGGGATAGATTAGGGATAAAATTAGCTCATGTTTTAAGTCGTTCAAATTCTGTAAAGCTGCTTTGCGACAATGTTTATTGTTAAAAGCGCGATACAAATAAACTTGACTTGACTTAGGGAGTTCGCACCAGGAGATAAAGTACTCGTACTGTTGCCCACATTGAGCTCCAAATTAATCGCCAAGTGGCAAGGACCCTTTGAGGTCACACGGCGAGTCGGGGACGTCGACTATGAGGTGAGGCGAACGGACAGGGGTGGGGCGCTACAGATTTACCACCTCAATCTACTCAAACTCTGGAACGAGGAGGTCCCCGTGGCGTTGGTGTCGGTGGTTCTGGAGAAGGCGGAGCTGGGGCTGGAGGTTCCAAAGGGAACATTGGCATCGCGTACCTCTCCGGTCCCCTGCGGAGACCACCTCTCCCCAACCCAACTCACGGAGGTTGCCCAGTTGCAGCCCGAATTTTCGGACGTGTTCTCACCCCTGCCCGGCCACACCGACCTCATAGAGCACCACATTGAGACGCCCCCAGGGCTGGTAGTGCGCAGCCGCCCTTACCGGCTACCCGAACACAAGAAAAAAGTGGTTTAGGAAGAACTCGAGGCCATGCTCGAAATGGGCATCGTCGAGGAGTCCCACAGTGACTGGAGCAGCCCGGTGGTCTTGGTACCCAAGGCCGACGGGTCGGTCCGGTTCTGTGTAGACTATAGAAAAGTCAACACAGTGTCTAAATTCGATGCGTACCTAATGCCTCGTATTGATGAGTTGCTCGATCGACTAGGCATGGCTCGCTTTTACTCGACACTGGATTTGACAAAGGGTTATTGGCACATCCCCTTGACTTCATTATCCCGAGAAAAAACGGCCTTTTCCACACCGTTTGGCTTACACCAGTTTGTCACACTTCCTTTTGGGCTGTTTGGGGAGCCCGCTATGTTCCAGCGACTGATGGATAGGGTCCTCCGCCCCCACGCCACCTATGCGGCCGCATACTTGGATGACATCATTATCTATAGTAATGACTGGCCACGGCACCTACAACATCTGAGGGCCGTCCTTAGGTTGCTGAGGTGAGCGGGTCTCACAGCCAACCCGAAGAAGTGTGCGATTGGGCGGGTGGAAATACAGTATCTGGGCTTCCACTTGGGCAACGGGCAGGTGTGTCCCCAAATTAACAAGACAGCAGCAATTGCGGCCTTCCCGAGGCCCAAGACCAAAAAGGGGGTGAGACAGTTCCTGGGGCTGGCTGGCTACTATCGTAGGTTTATACCTAATTATTCGGACATCACCAGCCTGCTGACTGATCTGACTAAAAAGGGGGCACCAGATCCGGTCCAGTGGACGGAGCAATGCCAGCGGGCTTTTTCTGAGGTGAAGGCTGCACTGTGTGGGGGGCCACTATTACACTCCCCTGACTTTTCTCTCCCCTTTATGTTACAGACGGATGCGTCAGACAGAGGGCTGAGGGCTGTTTTGCCTCAGCGGGTGGAGGGGGAGGACTGCCCAGTGCTATATATCAGTAGGAAGCTGTCGGTGCGTGAGGGGCACTACAACACCATTGAAAAAGAGTGCCTCACGATCAAGTGGGCGGTCCTCACCCTCTGTTACTACCTGCTGGGACGCCCTTTCACCCTCTGTTCAGACCACGCGCCCCTCCAGTGGCTCCACCGCATGAAGGATGCCAACGCGTGGATCACCTGTTGGTATCTGGCACTCCAACCCTTTAACTTCAAGGTGATCCACAGGCCGGGGGCGCAGATGGTCGTGGTGGACTTCCTCTCCCGTCAAGGGGGGGGGGGTCGGCTGCAGCCGGACGGCCACCCGGCCTGAGTCGGGCGGTGGGGGTATGTGGCAGCGGGGGCGTGGTCAAGCATTGGTCTGTGACCGGAGGGTGGAGTCAGGGAAGGTAAGTGGCAGAATCACTGCACCTGATGTTGATTAACGTGTGTTTGTGTGTCTTCCCCAGTGACCGCGCCCTATTTAAGGAGAGAGCGAGAGCAGAGGAGAGCCCTCTCCCAAACCAGACACCTGATGTGCGTGTGCTCGCGTCTGGCTGTATGAATGGTTATGAGAGACTATTGAAAAGTGTATAAAAACAAAAGAGTTACGAAACTCAGTTCTGGCCTGCCGTCTTCTGTGCTCCTCCCACTCCTATGAACTGCCACACATACCTTTTGTAATTGTGGCTAAAAAGTTCAACCTTGGTTTCATCAGACCAGAACACGTTTTCCCACATGCTTTTGGGAGAGTTGATTTTGCAAAATTTAGCCAGGCCTGGATGTTTTTCTTTAACCCTACCCCATTGTCCAGACCTATGGAGAATACGGGAGATTGTTGTCACATGTAGTACACAACCAGTACTTGCCAGAAATTCCTGCAGCTCCTTCAGTGTTGTTGTAGGCCTCTTGGCAGCCTCCCTGACTAGTTTTCGTCTTGTCTTTTCATCAGTTTTGGAGGGACGTCCAGTTCTCAGTAATGTCACTGTTGTCCCATATTTTCTCCACTTCTTGATGACGGTCTTCACTGTGCTCCATGGTATATCTAATGCCGTGGAAATGTTTTTATACCCTTCTCCTGACTGATACCTTTCAACAATGAGATCCCTTTGATGCTTTGTAAGCTCTCTGTGAACCCTGGCTTTTGCTGGATGATGGAACTGAGTAAATGTCTGAACTTTATTTGGGGTTAATCAGAGTCATTTTAATTGATGGCAAGTGTGAACCCAAAAAGACTGAATGCTGTAATTAAATCAAAAGGTGCTCAACAAAGTATTAGTTTAAGGGTGTGTACACTTATGCAACCTGCTTATTGTACATTTTTTATGCTTTTCCCCCTCATCAGATTTGTTTGTTTTCCTATTGAATTGTACAGGTTATAGGTCACATTAAAAGTGGGAAAAGTTTTGAAATTATTTTTTGTGGTCTCATGTTTTTATATCAGAAAAACTGATCATTTTAATGGGGTGTGTAAACTTTTTATATCCACTGTATGTGGTTATTTTTACTAAAAAAAAAGTTAGTCCTCATTATTGGAGTTTACCCAGGTGATTACCCACAACCCCCCAGTGCAGTTTGTTTACTTTAATCACCTGTGATTTCATTTAACTCTATTTCAAATCCCACTGCACGTTTCATTTCTATTATAAACCTCAGCTACAGTTTTTAAAATAAATTCTAAAGCTGCACATCATCGCAACACACACTCCGCATCCCAGCCTGAGTGTGTGTGTGAGACCTGATCCAGTTCTCCCAGTGGGAGGAGGTTATTTTTACTGTTTAAAAGCGGTTTGTGTGTTGATTATTTTCCCTGCATGTGGCGTCTCTGCTATGTTCATTCCAACATCACTGTCGCTGTGCCTTTTTATTTTAACTCCATGGTTCAGGGAAATGGGTTTGGTGTTTAAAAAAAGTTTTAATTTGTTTTGATGATGAATTCTCACACTGTCACTGAGGAGAATTAAATTATTTCCATTCAGGAAAACATTGGTGCTGTTCTGAGTTTATTTTCTAAAAAGTGTATTAATTCTGTGTCTGGTCGTAGCCTACCGTTGGTTTTTACAAATGTAGAGAAATATATTTTAATAATTATTATAAGATACAATACTCTACAGAAATAGGAGTGGGACAAACGTAACTGCAGGTGGTGGACAGGTTGAGGATCAGGTGAAGAACAAACAGCAGTTAGTAATGTTTGTAGATGCACTGATACAGTCCAGCATTGCGGCTCTAAAACACACCCAGCCCAGGGGAAACATCAGAACAGCTCTGAGATCCTCTAAAAAGAGTCCAAACCCAGCAGGTTCTCAGAGATTGAAACCATGACCGAGTCCTACAGGAACTGTGGCCCTGATGCCTGCAGTGTGTAATGCCACAGTCAGCCAGTAGAGGTCAGTGTTGAGTAATTTACCTGCTGCTGCTGAGTTCTTTCTTCTGGAGTTGAGGAGATGAATACAGTGGGACCACACTGAGGAGATACAGCTACTGTTTATCATCAGTCATTACTCAGAGTAGAAACCATCAGTATCGGTGGATCGAGGAGATTTGGCTGATGATGGAGGAAGTGCACTGCTTTCTCAGTGTCTACTAAAATTCATCCACCCACTGACCAATTTATTAGGAATATCTGTCCACCTGCTCATTCATTCAGGTCTCAGGAAGGCCGCAGTCACTCAAATAACCACTGTTTTGACCTGCGTACACAATTCTCTCAAACAGTAATGTAGTGCATACACTGATCAGCCATAACATTAAACCCACTGAGAGGTGAAGTGAATATCACTGATTATCTCATTCCAGGGGCACCTGTCGAGGGGTGGGATATATTAAGCAGTGAGAGAACAGTCAGTTCTTGAAGTTGATGTGTTGGAAGCAGGAAAAATGGGCGAGTGTAAGGATCTGACCCCTTTCTGTTTTAGCCAACATTCACTTTTTCAGCAGTTTGTGCTTCAGTAGCTCTTCTGTGGGATTGGACCATATGGGCTAGCCTTCGTGCCCTGTGTCAATCAATGAGCCTTCGACACCCATGACCCTGTCACCAGTTCACTGGCTGTCCTTCCTTGGACCACTTCTGGTAGGTACTACCCACTGCATACTGGGAACACCCCACAAGATGCTGGACAACTGTTGCACAGAAGTAGTAAAATTATGGCAATAAGAATTGTGTAATATTTCTAATAAAATAATGTTTACAACTGTAGTGAGCAGAAAAGCATCCAGAACACAGTTTTAGAATTTGGTTCGTGAATGCATCTCAAAAGATTATTATTATTATTATTATTATTATTATTATTATGAGTGATACCTTTTATTCTTTGTTGTTTGCAGTTCTAATAGTAACTCCTGTTTAGTAACTTTAATCTTGACCCCTTTTCTATTTAAACCAGACCATGAGTCCTGCAGCCTCCAGAAGCCACAACAACACAAATAAGATCATGAACTCCAACAGGAAATCAAACTCTCTTCATACTGAAATACTGACAATCTCCTTTGAGTCAAAAGCTTAAAATGTTAAACTGCCCTGTTTTACTGGCCGCCTCTGTTTCATATTACAAATTGCTTATCATGTCTCAGTGCAGCAGCATTTCTAAAGGGTGCGAATATTTATGCACAACAGGAAGTGAATAAATGTGTTCGCTCTATTTGTAATTCATGTAATTTGTGTTGACCTCATCTCATCTCATTATCTGTAGCCGCTTTATCCTTCTACAGGGTCGCAGGCAAGCTGGATCCTATCCCAGCTGACTACGGGTGAAAGGCGGGGTACACCCTGGACAAGTCGCCAGGTCATCACAGGGCTGACACATAGACACAGACAACCATTCACACCTACGCTCAATTTAGAGTCACCAGTTAACCTAACCTGCATGTCTTTGGACTGTGGGGGAAACCGGAGCACCCGGAGGAAACCCACGCGGACACGGGGAGAACATGAAAACTTGAGAACATGAAAAAAGAAGATTCTGGGTTTGAGTCCAGTTTGTTTTATATATATATATATAATGTGTGTGTGTATGTAGTATAGGTCATAAATATTTGGACAGAGGCAACATTTTTCTAATTTTGGTTCTGTACATTACCACAATGAATTTTGAACAAAACAATTCAGATGCAGTTGAAGTTCAGACTTTCAGCTTTAATTCAGTGGGTTGAACAAAATCTCATCTCATTATCTCTAGCCGCTTTATCCTTCTACAGGGTCGCAGGCAAGCTGGAGCCTATCCCAGCTGACTACGGGCGAAAGGCGGGGTACACCCTGGACAAGTCGCCAGGTCATCACAGGGCTGACACATAGACACAGACAACCATTCACACTCACATTCACACCTACGGTCAATTTAGAGTCACCAGTTAACCTAACCTGCATGTCTTTGGACTGTGGGGGAAACCGGAGCACCCGGAGGAAACCCACGCGGACACGGGGGGGTTGAACAAAATGATTGCATAAAAATGTGAGGAACTAAAGCGTTTTTTAAACACAATCCCTTCATTTCAGCGGCTCAAAAGTAATTGGACAAATTAAATAATTGTAAATAAAATGTTCATTTCTAATACTTGGTTGAAAACCCTTTGTTGGCAATGACTGCCTGAAGTCTTGAACTCATGGGCATCACCAGACGCTGTGTTTCCTCCTTTTTAATGCTCTGCCAGGCCTTTACTGTAGCGGTTTTCAGTTGCTGTTTGTTTGTGGGCCTTTCTGTCTGAAGTTTAGTCTTTAACAAGTGAAATGCTGCTCAATTGGGTTGAGATCAGGTGACTGACTTGGCCATTCAAGAATATTCCACTTCTTTGCTTTAATAAACTCCTGGGTTGCTTTGGCTTTATGTTTTGGGTCATTGTCCATCTGTATTATGAAACGCCGACCAATCAGTTTGGCTGGATTTGAGCACACAGTATGTCTCTGAATACCTCAGAATTCATCTGGCTGCTTCTGTCCTGTGTCACATCATCAATAAACACTAGTGACCCAGTGCCACTGGCAGCCATGCATGCCCCAAGCCATCACACTGCCTCCGCCGTGTTTTACAGATGATGTGGTATGCTTTGGATCATGAGCTGTACCACGCCTTCGCCATACTTTTTTCTTTCCATCATTCTGGTAGAGGTTGATCTTGGTTTCATCTGTCCAAAGAATGTTCTTCCAGAACTGTGCTGGCTTTTTTAGATGTTTTTTAGCAAAGTCCAATCTAGCCTTTTTATTCTTGAGGCTTATGAGTTGCTTGCACTGTGCAGTGAACCCTCTGTATTTACTTTCATGCAGTTTTCTCTTTATGGTAGATTTGGATATTGATACGCCTACCTCCTGGAGAGTGTTGTTCACTTGGTTGGCTGTTGTGAAGGGGTTTCTCTTCACCATGGAAATTATTCTGCGATCATCCACCACTGTTGTCGTCTGTGGGCGTCCAGGTCTTTTTGCATTGATGAGTTCACCAGTGCTTTCTTTCTTTCTCAGGATGTACCAAACTGTAGATTTTGCCACTCCTAATATTTCTCGGATGGGTTTTTTCTGTTTTCGCAGCTTAAGGATGGCTTGTTTCACCTGCATGGAGAGCTCCTTTGACTGCATGTTTTCTTCACAGCAAAATCTTCCAAATGCAAGCACCACACCTCAAATCAACTCCAGGCCTTTTATCTGCTTAATTGAGAATGACATAACGAAGGAATTGCCCACACCTGCCCATGAAATAGCCTTTGAGTCAATTGTCCAATTACTATTGGTCCCTTTAAAAACAGGGTGGTACGTGTTAAGGAGCTGAAACTCCTAAACCCTTCATCCAATTTTAATGTGGATACCCTCAAATGAAAGCTGAAAGTCTGGACTTTATGGCTATGTCCATTACTGTATATAACTATAACTTGAATATGTTTCAGTAAACAGGTAAAAAAACCAATTTGTGTCAGTGTCCAAATATATATGGACCTGTGTGTGTGTGTGTGTGTGTGTGTGTGTGTGTGTGTGTGTGTGTGTGTGTGTGTGTGTGTTATAAAAAGCTTTTCAGTTGCGTCTTTACAACCAGTGGCTTAGCCAGGATTGGGAAGCTCGGGAGTGTTTTATAAATATATTACGTTCATTATGTCTTCTTCTTAAATCAAAATAATTAGTTTTTCTTTTGTTTCAGACATGTAAAAGCTTTTTACCTTTACCTGACATGTTTCGACGGTGTAACTTCCGTCTTCATCAGAGGGTCACCCGGATGTTGGTGTGTGACGTGCCTTTATAATCAGCTGATGTTATGGAGGCGTGACCTCCCTGTCAATATTGACAGGTCGGTCACGCCTCCCGCTGTCAGTGTTGCCCCCTCAGGACGGCGCTCCAGGTGTGGGAGAGCATGTACGCCCCCTCATCCCTGTTTATTGTTCTTGGGCTACGCTTTCTGATTTCTATTGACTCCTTAATCCAACGGTGGTATCTGTTGTTCTCTTGCTGTATGATCTGAGCATTGTCCCAGTCCATTATTTGATTTTCCCTTCTGCAGTGGTCCGTTATTGCTGATTTCAGGTTCTCTTGCATGGCTTTTTCTTTTATTGCTCTTGTTTGTCTCTGTTCTGTTTCTTTTTCACATTCCTTTTTATGTTCCTTTTTTCGTATGCTAAAACTCCTTCCTGTCTCCCCAATGTAGGTTTTATTGCATGACAGGCATGGTATTTCATATATGACATTACATTTACTGTGTTGGTCGATTTTGTCCTTAGGGTGAACTAGTAGCTGTCGTAGTTTGGTGTGTGGTTTCACGGGTGCTTGTATGTTGTGTTTTTTCATGGTTCTTTGGATTTGTTCTGTAACTCCTCTGACATACGGTAGAGTCACTACTGCTTTACTTTCCTGTTTTTGGGTTGTCTGTTTTCTTCCTTTTTTCTGTCTTTTCTTTTGTTTTCACTTGTTGTGCGCCTTTGTGTATGGCCCATGGTGGATATTGACATGTGATCAGAGCTTGCCGTATGTGTTGTTCTTCTGTTGCACGTTCTGTGGGGTCGGTTATGATTGCTGCACGTTCGTAGAGAGTTCTGACAACTGACAGTTTGTGTGCGATGGGGTGTTCGGACGTCCAGAGCAGATATTGATCAGTGTGTGTCGGTTTTCTGTAGATTGTTATTTTGATGTCTCCGTCGTCTGTATGATGAATTTTTATGTCCAAAAACGCTATTGATTTTTCTGTTTCCTCTTCGTGCGTGAATTTTATGTTGCCGGTGTCGTCTATAGAGTTGAGGTGATCTGTCAATTGTTGGGTGCGTCCGACTTTCACTTTCTCCAGGATGTCATCTACATACCTCCTCCATAATGTGGGCCTGCACTCTTCTGGGGCAGATGTAATAGCCTCTCTTTCAAGGTGTTCCATGAAGAAGCCACACATTATGGCGGAGAGTGGGTCCCCCATCGCAAACCCCTCCTTCTGCCTGTATATTGTTCCGCGGAACTGGAAGTATGTGGATGTGGCAATGAAATTGAGCAGTTGACTGATGTCTTCTACTGATAACTGTGTGCGAATCTTGAGAGTCTTATCTGTTTTGAGGTGCTGTCGTACGATTCTCAGTGTAGCTTCCACCGGTGTTTTTGTGAATAGGGAGACAATGTCGTGTGATATTAATATTTCATCCTTCTCCACTTTTATTTTACTGAGTTGTTCTGCTAGTTGTTTTGGATTTTTGCAATGTTGTTCTGTTTGGCCCAGTAGTGGTTTGATTATCTCCGCAAGCGCTTTAGACAGGTTGTAAGTGATTGATCCGATGCTGTCCACAATCGGACGTAACGGTGCTCCTGGTTTATGTATTTTTGGTGTGCCATAGATCCGGGGGGTTATGCTGGCTGTGGGTATTAAATTGTTGTATGTCTGTTTTTCAATTTTGT
The DNA here is from genome assembly GCF_027579695.1 of Neoarius graeffei. NCBI lineage: Eukaryota > Metazoa > Chordata > Actinopteri > Siluriformes > Ariidae > Neoarius > Neoarius graeffei. The sequence continues at coordinate 129,114,176 of NC_083569.1, forward strand.
TGGCTTCCAATAAAGGCTTCAGTAAAGCTTTTAGTTTTTTCTTCTTGTCCTCTGTGGGGTCTTTCTTGAGGATCTCATATGTGGTGGTGTCTGCCAACATACTGTTCATTTGGTTTTCATATTGTGCTGTATCCATTATGACTATTGTTCTGCCTTTGTCTGCGGGTAATATCATGATGTTTTTATTCTTGGCCAAACTTCTTATTGCTCTTTCTTCCTGCTTTGATATGTTGCTTGGTGGTAGTTTTGCGGATTTCAGTATTCCTGCTGGGGCGGCACGGTGGTGTAGTGGTTAGCGCTGTCGCCTCACAGCAAGAAGGTCCTGGGTTCAAGCCCCGCGGCCGGCAAGGGCCTTTCTGTGTGGAGTTTGCATGTTGTCCGCGTGGGTTTCCTCTGGGTGCTCCGGTTTCCCCCACAGTCCAAAGACATGCAGGTTAGGTTAACTGGTGACTCTAAATTGAGCGTAGGTGTGAATGTGAGTGTGAATGGTTGTCTGTGTCTATGTGTCAGCCCTGTGATGACCTGGTGACTTGTCCAGGGTGTACCCCGCCTTTCGCCCGTAGTCAGCTGGGATAGGCTCCAGCTTGCCTGCGACCCTGTAGAAGGATAAAGCGGCTAGAGATAATGAGATGAGTATTCCTGCTATTTTATTGCGTAATTCTGCTTTATGTCCCTGGTCCTGTATTCTTTCGCATGCCAGCTCCGTTGCTAGGATGAAATCCTCGTGTGGGATCTTGTGCGGTGTGACGGCATAATTAAGTCCTCGCGTCAGGATGCTGCGCTCTGCTTCAGTCAGTTTATGAGTTGATATATTGTGTATCCATTTCTTATTTGTCGTGATGTTCTTCTGCTCTTGTTGTCGTTTCTTGGTGATTAATCTTTCCAGTTTTCCGATGTGCCGAGTCTTCGTTTTTGTGAATTCCTTTTCGTGTATTTCGTGCAGGTGTTCTTGTATCAGTGTGTCCATTTCTTTGGTGAGGGGGAAAAGTTGTTTCCAGTGTTTCAATTGTTGTTCTAACTCCGCGCTGATGTTTTTTATTTTGTTCGTTGTGTATCGTATCCTTTCTTTGATTAGTATCTTTTTCGCTCTGTCCATGGCCGCCTTTGCGTTTTTGGTTGGAATGGGAGTCTTGATGTTTAAACTTGCCGGCGTGATTCCTTCATCTCGGCATCGCAGGTTGAATTTTAAATGATTTCTTTGGCGTGCCCATTTCTTCGTCAGTTGTTCTAGGCGGCGAAACTCTTTTATGCACTCTTTTCCATAACTTTCGTTTAATAAATAAAATGCAACATACAAACACCTGTGAAACCACACACCAAACTACGACAGCTACTAGTTCACCCTAAGGACAAAATCAGGCGTAACCCAGGATCTCAGAGTTTGCATGTTGTCCGCGTGGGTTTCCTCCGGGTGCTCCGGTTTCCCCCACAGTCCAAAGACATGCAGGTTAGGTTAACTGGTGACTCTAAATTGAGCGTAGGTGTGAATGTGAGTGTGAATGGTTGTCTGTGTCTATGTGTCAGCCCTGTGATGACCTGGTGACTTGTCCAGGGTGAACCCCACCTTTCGCCCGTAGTCAGCTGGGATAGGCTCCAGCTTGCCTGCGACCCTGTAGAACAGGATAAAGCGGCTACAGATAATGAGATGAGAATACAGAATTTACTTTGAAATTATAATCAGACACTCCAACCCCCCCCCCCCCCCCCCAAAAAAAATGGGATCTGCCCAATTCAGCTGTGAAAAATACAGCATCTGCGCCTTTAGTTTGTGTGGAGAGATATGATCTGCAATAACATCCATTGTTGGCTACAGACCGAAACATACTTTCAGAATGCACTGGCCAAGGCAGGACTAAACTCCATGTGCCTTCTAATAATAATAATAATAAAAAAAAAACAGAATACTAATTTGTAAGCTAAAAAGCCTGTATCTACACTTTTCTTTTGCCGAGTGGCAGCTGTCTGGGGCGGGACATGACTGAATGGGTGTTTCTGATTTGTCAGCTGTCTTCAACTGGTGCGGGAGGGCGGGACATGACTGAATGGGTGTTTCTGATTTGTCAGCTGTCGTCCTTACACCGCATGGCATGCCCCAAGCGTTTACAACACAGAATTCCAGGTTCTCCGCTCCAAAATCGGCAGCTTCAAAACGATTGATTTTTTTTTTTTTTTTTTTTTTAACCGACAACCAAAAAAAAATTAACCGGTTGATGTTGATTCGGTCAACCATCGGTCAAACGGTCATCGGTTAACATCCCTAATAACGACAAACATGCAAACTAGCAATAACTTTTAAAATGTAAACTGGGCAGGGTTCTCCACTTTTCAGAAATTAAATGTGGCAGAGGGGGTGGGGCGGGGCCCCGGTTGGGGGCCAGGGGGACGAAGTGTCAAGTTTATTTGTATAGCGCTTTTATCAATAAACATTGTCGCAAAGCAGCTTTACAGAATTTGAATTGACTTAAAACATGAGCTAATTTTATCCCTAATCTATCCCCAATGAGCACGCCTGTGGCGACGGTGGCAAGGAAAAACTCCCTCAGATGATACGAAGTCCCCCTGAAGCTGACGGACTTTGGGCTTTTTTGACAATGAAACTGGCCGATAAATGAATAAGAAATGCTAAATCATTGTTAAAATCATTTTACAAAATAACACATTCTTACTGTACATAACATCTTTATTGTCAATGTGAGACTTATTTGACATTTCAGTTGAGACTGATGCACCTGTTGCACATCCCTGAATTAACTGTTTGTGTGTGAAAAATAAATGAACTTCCATGCATAAACAAAATACCCAATTACAATAAATGCATACACTTTTTACAAGACACATAATTAATTGGGTGAAATCACTCCAATCCATGCCCGAGCTGGTGTGCGTGCCTGAGACTGGCACTACAAAGCCACCCCGGCCTCCGTAGTTCAGGTCCTTTGACCCAGAAACCCAGAAGTCCTGCAGTAAACAAACACTGAAGCAACAGGAAAATGCAGCTCTCGCCTACATGATCATAGATACGTAAAATAAAAGACCTGAACTTAACTAGTGTGTGTGTGCTGTTATGATTACTGTAACTGTGTATGGTCAGAAAAGACGATAGATAAGCGTAATGGTTGCACAATAACGCTACAAACACCCACTGAGTTATTTAGCTGCTGGCTAGTTATTCTGGCCACTTCAGGTTGCCCTGTATGCATTCGTTTAATGATTATCTGCGTGTTAAATAGTTACAAAATTATAATAAAGCTTGACGATTTATTTGGTGTATACTGATGAAGTTACTTTTTTGGGGGGGGGGGGGGGGGTTGGCCAAGGGAAGGGTATTTGTCCCCCCCAACAGATTTGCTTGTTTTTCAATTGAATTGTACAGGTTATAGGTCACATTAAAGCTGGGAAAATTTTTGAGGTTATTTATCATGGGCTCATGTTTTTTACATCAGAAAAACCCATCATTTTAACGGGGTGTGTAAACTTTTTATATTCATTGTACGCACAATCTGTAGATCATTTAAAAAGATTCTGCAGCACAGTGTCTCGTGTCTGATCCAGTTTCTGCCGATGTTTCTTGATGCTCATGTCATTTCAAACACAAGCTTCTAAATTTAAATTAAACGAAAAGAATGCATTTGTATCTTGCTTTTGTTTCCTTAAATGCTCTCATTTAACAAATTAAAAATAGTAATACATTTTTAGTTATATTAAAGGGATCCTCCAGCTGATTTATCATGTCTTGCCTTGAAAACTTTCTGCAAGTGTTTTTTTTTTTCATTTTATTTTTAATTGAGTTTTCCAACCTTTGTCTCTTTGAGAGCTATGAGCATTTTACTGCCTTGTGACTCTGAAACAAGTGGAGAGCTCCTTAAGAGCTAACAACTGTGAAGTTTGAAACTGGCAAAATTGTTGTTCATGTCCTGAGAACCTTTTACACACAACATGCAAAAGTCAAGCAACATCGTGCCTCTGCGCTTTTAACAAGCTTATTGGTGCTGAAGCATGTGAACATGATAACAGTCTGTATCTCAGAACCACAGAGGTTCTAGGCTCTGAACTCGCAGTGTGCAGAAACTTGGTTGACAGAATTAAGGTTTGAACGAATGAGTGAACAATGGCGGGAGCTCCCCTTCTGATGCTACTGCTAACAAGCTTAAAAGGCAGATTTTTGATGTATTTTTGATTTTCAGTTTATTACTGAAATATCCCGACCTGATTTGATATGGGACTGAAGTCTGTGTGAACTCAGGACCTTGTGAATCAGATTGGAATCAAACGGTGAAATCGGTGCCAGTACCATAAAACATGCACCGTCAACAGTGCACAATAACAAACATGGCATTTTAAAAGTGCAACATAAAACAAAAGCACTTGATATCTGGAGCAGTTGTGTGATGATTTGGAATCCCATTTTACATTGCAAGCTGATTGTGAGGTCCCCTCCCCCCAAAAAAGTAAATTTTTGGGTGCCAGCTCACTTTACCGAGGTCGAGTATTACCCGCTGAACAAAGGTCAGTGTTTATCATACCCTTGGGGTGGTGCAGGTGCCGGGAATAAATCAGTCCATAAAGGAGATGGAAGGCCTGAGGCAGGTCGGTCAGTTCATCCATCACCACCCTGCCTTCCGAGATGATCCCAGCTCTGGACGAGTTCAGCCGAGGATTTTCTCCATCAACACAAAGGATTCCAGCAGGAGTTTGTCTGTACAAGTCCTCATCAGTTCCATCCGAACAGAGCAGGAAACAGACTGATAGAGGACATAATCATACCAGCGAGATACTGCTGCGTTTTCCACCAAAAAGTACCACAGACTGATTTTTATAATGAACATCGTTCAGTATAAACTACACTGTAAAGTAATTATTCAACAAGGACCGTCCTGGTCTTAAATTGTCTTTTCTTGACCTGCCGTGTTTAGATCTGTCCATTACACGTACTGGTTGCAGAACTGTGCACCGAATGCGGTTTTGCTGTTTGCAGGCTGAGGAGACTTTACCCACTTTCAGTTCCACATCACGCTGACAAGATGTGAAAAACTGCTCCAGAAACTTGTTTACATGTGGCATTTTTGTGACAAAAATGTGACATTTTGTGACATGTGACAAAACCGGAGTTTTGACCGTGCTTGGTGTTAACAACCAGGATTTAATAACACACTCAGCCCAAACTCCTGTTTGAGTTTGGGGGTTGAAGACATTTGCCTCCCTTCCAGCTGGTGACAACAAATTAAAAAAAGTAGTTTAGGCAGATATGAAGGGAGTCATGTGATTTAAACGCCAACTAAGATGACAATTACCCTACCTGTTTTTCTTATTTTACACAAATAGTGGTTTTCAACCACAAAAGAGCCCATTTTCTGACCCTTTACGAGAGTAAACTACTTTAGTTAGCCAATTACTTCCGCATATTTTACACGCTATTGCTGCTTAGATGATGATCGGAAATGTTCGTAAGCTCCCGGCAGGTGACGTCACTCACAGTGCACACCGCCATGTTTGAGAGAAGAGAAAACAGTGAGGATCCGTATTGCATCCCTATTCTTTTAAAGATTATTTGAGGTAATGGTTGAATCCAGGTGTTGTGTGCGAGTGTAGCGTAGAATATCCCAGCCAGGTTAGGGTTGAGTTATTTAAGGTTTTTTTCCCCTTGTGTTTGTTAATCCAGGGATGCCAGGCAGACAATACGGCCGATTTTTAAACCCGCTACAGCAGTTCAGCTTCATTAAAGAAAACGGAGATGCTCGTTTTAAATGGAAAAGTTCATATATGGGAGATGTAGAATGAAGTTAATTCCAGTTTACAATAATTAATTTGCACATGATTTTATACCAAGGGAAGGCCGAGGCTTGTTGATGCCGATACCATTTTAACACACAAGCAAAAGAAAAACGGAACATGAATCATAACAATCATAACGTCAACTGATGTGTAACGTTTGGGGATGAGAGGTTCAAATGAACCGATGAGTTGTTATGCAGATAAGCCAGTGGAATAAAGGGAATTGCGAGGGGGAGAGAGAACTTTGGGGAAGAAGAGGTTTAGGGCAATTTGGCCAGCGGGAATAATAAGAGAAAATGTTTTTCTAACCCGTCTGTCCAGCGCTGATTTTCTCCCCGTCCCAAGAAACATGCAGTTCGGTAGCAATAAACTCCACACTCTGATTGCAGCATCCTCTCGGGGAAATCCAACAGTACCCGGGTTCCAGAGGCTACTACACTCGACTTATTGACTTTTTAGAGCTACCGCTGCACGGTCTTCCACCCTCGGCTGCCTACCACTACGCTCTCGACTCCTTCATAAAATCCTCCTCATCCAGACGTCCCCAGGCTAGACTACCGTAATTACCATGGGAGACAGTCCAACCCCCGCGGCAACGCAGAAAGAAGGTAAACAAACACTGCTTTACTATACAGGATTCATGTGAACATTGCAGCTGCCCGCTACAGGAGGATGCAACAATGGCAGAAGTGAAAAAACTCTCCTGCATCAATTCCCAAAGGACAAAAACAGCACAGTTGCAGCTCAGAACATCTCATCTCATTATCTGTAGCTGCTTTATCCTGTTCTACAGGGTCGCAGGCAAGCTGGAGCCTATCCCAGCTGACTACGGGCGAAAGGCGGGGTACACCCTGGACAAGTCGCCAGGTCATCACAGGGCTGACACATAGACACAGACAACCATTCACACTCACATTCACACCTACGCTCAATTTAGAGTCACCAGTTAACCTAACCTGCATGTCTTTGGACTGTGGGGGAAACCGGAGCACCCGGAGGAAACCCACGTGGACACGGGGAGAACATGCAAACTCCGCACAGAAAGGCCCTCGCCGGCCATGGGGCTCGAACCCGGACCTTCTTGCTGTGAGGCGACAGTGCTAACCACTACACCACCGTGCCGCCCCTGACCTGCAACATTTTACAACAAATTAAGTTACTTATGGATCAGGTCTTGGAGGCAGAAGGATCAGATTTTTCCCCACCATTCTGTTGAATTCTGAACAAACCTGAAAGGTACAACACAGGAAACCATGTATAAGCCCATAGTCACATGACCCCATCTGTGAACCTCCACACTACATGACCTCAATCCCACAGCGTTTATCATTCCTGGATGGTCAGAGATAAAAATCCTCTCCTCTCCTGAAAAATTTTATTCAACATTTACATTTAGAACACTGTCATAAATTCCTTTTTGTAAATATTCAACAGTCATACATGGATACGTAGATAATCCTGATGTAAACAAGGAAATGGTTACCAATATTTGCCCAGTTTATTCCTCACACACCTCAAACATGAATTATCATGTAATAAAGTGAAAATATATTGTTATAACAAACTTTCTTCCTCTCGTGTGGCAGTAATACGCTTCCGTACTCTCCTACAGTGGTGCTTGAAAGTTTGTGAACCCTTTAGAATTTTCGATATTTCTGCATAAATGTGACCTAAAACAACATCAGATTTTCACACAAGTCCTAAAAGTAGATAAAGAGAACCCAGTTAAACAAATGAGACAAAAATATTATACTTGGTCATTTATTTATTGAGGAAAAATGATCCAATATTACATATCTGTGCATGGCAAAAGTATGTGAGCCTCTAGGATTAGCAGTTAATTTGAAGGTGAAATTAGAGTCAGGTGTTTTCAATCAATGGGATGACAATCAGGTGTGAGTGGGCACCCTGTTTTATTTAAAGAACAGGGATCTAAAGTCTGATCTTCACAACACATGATTGTGGAAGTGTATCATGGCATGAACAAAGGAGATTTCTGAGGACCTCAGAAAAAGTGTTGTTGATGCTCATCAGGCTGGAAAAGGTTACAAAACCATCTCTAAAGAGTTTGGACTCCACCAATCCACAGTCACAGATTGTGTACAAGTGGAGGAAATTCAAGACCATTGTTACCCTCCCCAGGAGCGGTCGACCAACAAAGATCACTCCAAGAGCAAGGTGTGTAATAGTCGGTGAGGTCACAAAGGACCCCAGGGTAACTTCTAAGCAACTGAAGGCCTCTCTCACATTGGCTAATGTTAATGTTCATGAGTCTACCATCAGGAGAACACTGAAGAACAGTGGTGTTTGGCAGGGTTGCAAGGAGAAAGCCACTGCTCTCCAAAAAGAACATTGCTGCTCATCTGCAGTTTGCTAAAGATCACGTGGACAAGCCAGAAGGCTATTGGAAAAATGTTTTGTGGATGAATGAGACCAAAATAGAACTATTTGGTTTAATTGAGAAGCGTTATGTTTGGAGAAAGGAAAGCACTGCATTCCAGCATAAGAACCTTATCCCATCTGTGAAACATGGTGGTGGTAGTATCATGGTTTGGGCCTGTTTTGCTGCATCTGGGCCAGGATGGCTTGCCATCATTGATAGAACAATGAATTCTGAATTATACCAGCGAATTCTAAAGGAAAATGTCAGGACATCTGTCCATGAACTGAATCACAAGAGAAGGTGGGTCATGCAGCAAGACAATGACCCTAAGCACACAAGTCATTCTACCAAAGAATGGTTAAAGAAGAATAAAGTGAATGTTTTGGAATGGCCAAGTCAAAGTCCTGACCTTAATCCAATGGAAATGTTGTGGAAGGACCTGAAGCGAGCAGTTCATGTGAGGAAACCCACCAACATCCCAGAGTTGAAGCTGTTCCGTACGGCGGAATGGGCTAAAATTCCTCCAAGCCTGTGTGCAGGACTGATCAACAGTTACCACAAACGTTTAGTTGCAGTTATTGCTGCACAAGGGGGTCACACCAGATACTGAAAGCAAAGGTTCACATACTTTTGCCACTCACAGATATGTAATATTGGATGTGAACGGACCTGTTCTCGTGAGGCCAAATGGACTCTGTTCAGTAACAATCAGGTAGTGGCTCAGTGCAGTCAGACATCCTGCTGGTCAGAGGAGGGATTTCCGAGGGATTTCTGAATGGTTTCCATAAAGTGTGATGTTACTTACAGTACACGCCCATATTCAACAAAACAGACCATTGCCCCTCCCCCAGGGTAACTAATCAAAGTTACACTCTATACTTTCAGAAAAAACACTCCCAACCTTCCCAATCCTGACGAAGCCTCTGGTTGTAAAGACATGAACAAAAAGCTTTAAGAAACCCCCCCACACACACACACACAAACAATCCAGGATTCATTGGGCAGCAACTTGATACCGAGGTCCTTTACCCAGCCACATACAAAAAAGTTGTAAGTCTCCATACTCTTCCACACTTTCATCTGTTTTGCGGTGTAGAAGGATGTTTGCAACACCAGATAGTTCGAGGTGTCGGGGAACTCGACTGAAGGGTTGTTTGCAAGATCATATAACGAATCCTTCTTTCCCAGACTGTAGGGGTCGATTCCATTGCACATAGCGATCTTCTGAATAGATCTAAAGCAAGCAGTCGCTTCTAGATTACGAGCATACTCTTATAACTAGTTGTTTGCATTACAGCAGCCATTTAGACCACCAGCTATTTCACTTCTGAGAAAACCGCAAAGAAAAGTTGCATGACTGAAACCCAGCAATAGGGAAAAAGATTATTCCACAGCCATTATTCTTTTTTTAATAGAATGCCTAGTTGTCATTGTACAAATGTACAATGAAATTTGGTTCATCATAGGAGATCAAAGCCGCTGTGTACAGTGGTGCTTTAAAGTTTGTGAACCCTTTAGAATTTTCGATATTTCTGCATAAATATGACCTAAAACATCATTTAGATTTTCACACAAGTCCTAAAAGTAGATAAAGAGAACCCAGTTAAACAAATGAGACAAAAATATTATACTTGGTCATTTATTTATTGAGGAAAGTGATCCAATATTACATACTTGTGAGTGGCAAAAGTATGTGAACCTCTAGGATTAGCAGTTAATTTGAAGGCGGAATTAGAGTCAGGTGTTTTCAATCAATGGGATGACAACCAGGTGTGAGTGGGCACCCTGTTTTATTTAAAGAACAGGGATCTATCAAAGCCTGATCTTCACAACACATGTTTGTGGAAGTGTATCATGGCACAAACAAAGGAGATTTCTGAGGACCTCAGAAAAAGTGTTGTTGATGCTCATGAGGCTGGAAAAGGTTACTGTTGGGGTTCACCCAGTCGGAAACGGTCAACTTACTTCTCGGGACCCCCGCCCTCGTGTCACCCAGACGTCTGGGGGGGTTAGTCGCAAAGAAAGACAGGAACCCCAATGTAGTTCACATCTTTATTCGCAAGTTCCCCCGATTGGACAAGAATACAGAGGGTTATTATATACGAGTGTTATCTGTGTGTAAATGACATCACTGCTTGATATCTGTGTGTGTGTGCATGAATGTGTGTATGAGCAGGTCTCATCTTAATTACATCACTGTTCTGATGGAATGTTCAGATGTATGTGTGTGTGTTTGACTTGCAAGCAAGTGAGCAGCTTGATCTTGGGGCAGGTCAAATAATCTCCATCAGTGTGTGTGTGTGTCAATCATAACATAATGACATATTTCTGATATGACATGATAGCAAGGTACAAACAGATTTTAAAGGTCATTGCTCACGTACACCCCTTCAGGTCAGGGCACTATGTACTTAAGATGGTGATGGAATTTTTAAACACAGATAATATATCTAGTCTACAAAGTCTAGTCAAAGAACATCAGAAACTAATGCCAATTTAAACAGGAATAGTTTGAAAGATCTAAAAGCTAAAGGATGAAAAGATCATAAATTCTTAACACATGAATGTGTGTCTTGTGCTAAGTCAGCAAATTACATCTTGATTCAGCAATATGTAGTAAAACAATCATAAGCAAAATAACAAATAAGAATATGTCTTTAACAATCCTAAATTATATTCTGTAATTATAAAACTAACTTAAATAATTGAATGCATCTTAGATCTAACAATTAAATCTAAATCACTGCCATAGTATAGGCAATAGTCCGAAATAATAAAGGATCTTAACACTTTGTTCAGCAATAAGGCTACCATTACATCCAACATTCAATCATTTCAACTTCAGATTCAACATTAAAGAAACTGGTTAACTCTAACACTCTTAAATCACAATCCTAGATATAAACTAACTTAAATCATGGCTTTAAATCTAACTTTTAATTCCCAATACACGTTGGCTATGCAGCTGTGGTTGTGTGTGATATCAAAGGCCATTGTGAGTGTGTGTGATATCATCGCAGACCCTGTCACCATCTAGACACATCTCTGATCAACAATACACATTTCATATCAAAATAAACAAAATGTTCCCAAACAATGTCCAGCCGAGACATAAGGTCATTTTAACTGACAGAAATTAATCCTTAATTTTGTCACAAATATAAATTGCTGCCTTCTTGGTCAAGAATAATACTTATATAAACCTACATATAAACCTAACAGTTACAAAACCATCACTAAAGAATTTGGACTCCACCAATCCACAGTCAGACAGATTGTGTACAAATGGAGGAAATTCAAAACCATTGTTACCCTCCCCAGGAGTGGTCGACTAACAAAGATCACTCCAAGAGCAAGGCATGTAATAGTCGGTGAGGTCACAAAGGACCCCAGGGTAACTTCTAAGCAACTGAAGGCCTCTCTCACATTGGCTCATGTTAATGTTTATGAGTCCACCATCAGGAGAACACTGAACAACAATGGTGTGGATGGCAGGCAGGCCTTTCAATTACATAATTTGGGCTACACCATGAATTTCTGAATTTAGACTTTTTCCATCGTGATACAGGGGGATCAATCCATGTGAAATCACCAGAGGCCTCACCACTGACCATCTCAGATTTGCTTCATACTTTCTGGAAATATTGTCAGTGTGCCCAATAAATAGTGTACAAAATTTTAGGCTTGTACCTTCATTAGTTTCTGAGATATAGGGGCTTAAAAAAGGGGGCATGGCCCCAATTTCACTGTTGAAACACCTCCTACAGAAAACGGACCTAACTTCCATAAGTCATTACTTTTAAACTATTCATGCAAGATGCATGAAATTTTCAAGGATTGTTCTTCAATGCCAGACTCCTTTTAAATACTAAAATAGAAAGTTCACAGTTCAACATTTGCCAAGTTATGGCTTGCTGAATATCATAAAAAAATGTCTTCTATCGTGCGTTGGAGCAAATTTGACCCCCCCATATCTCCACATTAAAGCACAGCAGATCTTTCAAATTTTCTTATTTATTACTCATGTTATAGTACTCTTTAGGTAACTAGGTATGTGTTCAAAAGAAATCAAACTTTGATTTATTAGGCTTTAAAAATAAAAACTAAAAACATTTTGCACCTATAATTCAAATGCATATTGCAAATGTATGACAAGGTCTACCATAAAAACAATTATACCACTGGAAAGAGTTTGTTCTGATTAGCAAATGCACAATATATGAAGTTGGTACCCTCAACCAAACTATAAATACAACCCCGATTCCAAAAAAGTTGGGACAAAGTACAAATTGTAAATAAAAACGGAATGCAATGATGTGGAAGTTTCAAAATTCCATATTTTATTCAGAATAGAACATAGATGACATATCAAATGTTTAAACTGAGAAAATGTATCATTTAAAGAGAAAAATTAGGTGATTTTAAATTTCATGACAACACCACATCTCAAAAAAGTTGGGACAAGGCCATGTTTCCCACTGTGAGACATCCCCTTTTCTCTTTACAACAGTCTGTAAACGTCTGGGGACTGAGGAGACAAGTTGCTCAAGTTTAGGGATAGGAATGTTAACCCATTCTTGTCTAATGTAGGATTCTAGTTGGTCTTTTTTGTCGTATCTTCTGTTTTATGATGCGCCAAATGTTTTCTATGGGTGAAAGATATGGACTGCAGGCTGGCCAGTTCAGTACCTGGACCCTTCTTCTACGCAGCCATGATGCTGTAATTGATGCAGTATGTGGTTTGGCATTGTCATGTTGGAAAATGCAAGGTCTTCCCTGAAAGAGACGTCGTCTGGATGGGAGCATATGTTGCTCTAGAACCTGGATATACCTTTCAGCATTGATGGTGTCTTTCCAGATGTGTAAGCTGCCCATGCCACATGCACTAATGCAACCCCATACCATCAGAGATGCAGGCTTCTGAACTGAGCGCTGATAACAACTTGGGTCGTCCTTCTCCTCTTTAGTCCGAATGACACGGCGTCCCTGATTCCCATAAAGAACTTCAAATTTTGATTCGTCTGACCACAGAACAGTTTTCCACTTTGCCACAGTCCATTTTAAATGAGCCTTGGCCCAGAGAAGACGTCTGCGCTTCTGGATCATGTTTAGATACGGCTTCTTCTTTGAACTATAGAGTTTTAGCTGGCAATGGCGGATGGCACGGTGAATTGTGTTCACAGATAATGTTCTCTGGAAATATTCCTGAGCCCATTTTGTGATTTCCAATACAGAAGCATGCCTGTATGTGATGCAGTGCTGTCTAAGGGCCCGAAGATCACGGGCACCCAGTATGGTTTTCCGGCCTTGACCCTTACGCACAGAGATTCTTCCAGATTCTCTGAATCTTTGATGATATTATGCACTGTAGATGATGATATGTTCAAACTCTTTGCAATTTTACACTGTCGAACTCCTTTCTGATATTGCTCCACTATTTGTCGGCGCAGAATTGGGGGGATTGGTGATCCTCTTCCCATCTTTACTTCTGAGAGCCGCTGCCACTCCAAGATGCTCTTTTTATACCCAGTCATGTTAATGACCTATTGCCAATTGACCTAATGAGTTGCAATTTGGTCCTCCAGTTGTTCCTTTTTTGTACCTTTAACTTTTCCAGCCTCTTATTGCCCCTGTCCCAACTTTTTTGAGATGTGTTGCTGTCATGAAATTTTAAATGAGCCAATATTTGGCATGAAATTTCAAAATGTCTCACTTTCGACATTTGACATGTTGTCTATGTTCTATTGTGAATACAATATCAGTTTTTGAGATTTGTAAATTATTGCATTCCGTTTTTATTTACAATTTGTACTTTGTCCCAACTTTTTTGGAATCGGAGTTGTATTAAGGTATCAAGTACGGCATGTTTTACGATAGATGGAAATGCTGTTTTAAGGCATGTAATCTACTTGGATGCATCCAGAGATGCATAAAAACTGAAAAACCACAAAATTCATGAAGATTTTTATCACTATCCCTTAGAAGCACATATTTGAATTTCCATTTGCCAGCCAGATACATCCCCAGCTGAAAAAGGTCATTTACTTCAGTGACGGATCAGCAGCCCAATACAAAAGCTATAAAAATTTCACATGTCTAATAAAGCATGCAGATGATTTTGGACTTTTGGCAGAATGGCGGTCAGCAGCTCGAGCTAGCTTACAGGCAGTCACGAGTGATCACATACTAACCCCATCTGATCTGTTTTTGTGGGCAGAAAAACATTAAGAACATCCATTTCAACTGGGTTGGTACAGGGGAAGTTATGGAGAGTGGAAAAGCATTGGAGACAAGATTTTCAAGGTCCGCTACTATTCCTGGAACAAGAGACAACCACTCATTCACTCAATCATGTCCAACCAGCTGCAGGTCAGCAGGGTGTCAGGTGGTCCTAGCTTCATTGTGGATATGAGTGGGAATCGGCCACGAGTAATGTATAAAACCCCTGTTAAATCAGCAGTCTCTCTGGCAGATACAATTCCTGGTAAATATGTTGTGCCTGTATGACAGACAGTGGTGGATAGGCAACATTCATGCATTATCAGAGGAGGAACAAGATGTACAAGTAGCATTGATGCATCCTCATGGTCCCTCTCAGACTTGCAGCTGGCCCAGGAGAGAGGATAACTGTTGGGTCCCTCTGGTGCATGTCATGAAAATCATTGATGCCCCACTTACATCAACTGGCAGGCAGTATAAACTTCCATCTCATGTGAAAAGCAAATCAATACACTGTTTAAGCTCTTCAAATAAAGTATTTTTAAGGTTGTTATTTTTCCCACACTGTAGGTTTGTAATTGTATTGTAATATGCCTTAAAACAGCATTTCCGTCTATCGTAAAACATGCCGTACTTGATACCTTAATATTTATAGTTTGGTTGAGGGTACCAACTTCATATTTTGTGCATTTGCTAATCAGAACAAGCTCTTTCCAGTGGTATAATTGTTTTTATTATAAACCTTGTCATACATTTGCAATGTGCATTTGAATTATAGGTGCAAAATGTTTATTTATTTATTTTTTTTATTTTAAAGCCTAATAAATCAAAGTTTGATTTCTTTTGAACACATACCTAGTTGGCTAAAGAGTACTATAACATGAGTAATAAATAAGAAAATTTGAAAGATCTGGTGTGCTTTAATGTGGAGATATGGGGGGTCAAAACTGCTCCAAAGCACGATAGAAGACTTTTTTTTTTATGATTTTCAGCAAGCCATAACTTGGCAAATATTGAACTGTGAACTTTCTATTTTAGTATTTAAAGGCATCTGGCATTGAAGAACAATCCTTGAAAATTTCATGCATCTTGCATGAGTAGTTTAAAAGTAATGACTTATGGAAGTTAGGTCCGTTTTCTGTAGGAGGTGTTTCAACAGTGAAATTGGGGCCACGCCCCTTTTTTAAGCCCCTATATTTCAGAAACTAATGAAGGTACAAGCCTAAAATTTTGTACACTATTTATTGGGCACACTGACAATATTTCCAGAAAGTATGAAGCAAATCTGAGATGGTCAGTGGCGAGCATTTTTCTAAATCTGGTGATTTGGGGCGGAATTACCCAGGGTAATTTGGACTTTTCTGCACGCACAAAGTGCTGTTTTCCCAGGGCTCTGTGTTTTAAACCTGCTGCTGCTTTTTTTAGCGACAAAGTTATGAATAAATAAAGAAATCTATGCATGTTATTTTTACCTTTTTGCAAAATATCTACAGCATTAATTCCTCTTGATGTCCATGACAAAAATAATTAGAATACAGTTAGTATTTAAAAGATGTGTTGGGGCCTGAGGAGAGCCCGGAGGAAAGGAGCCTCTGGATGAAAAAGCAAGTTCTGCACTGTTGCCATCAAAGAGGCAAACCTGTAGCAGACCTGTGATACAAAAGGTTTTTCAGTCACATCACAAGAATTGGCAGCGCAATTCACAGTATGTAGTCAGGTAAAAGATGTTAGTTTAAATGAAAGGCCAGTGTCTAAGGCCAAGTTTACATTAGACCGTATCTGTCTCGTTTTCTTCGTGGATGCACTGTCTGTTTACATTAAAACACATGGAAATGCCGGGAAACGGGAATCCGCCAGGGTCCACGTATTCAATCCAGATCGTGTCTGGTCCGGTGCTGTGTAAACATTGAGAATACATGGATACGCGGATACGCTGTGCTGAGCTCTAGCTGGCGTCGTCATTGGACAACGTCACTGTGACCTCCACCTTCCTGATTCGCTGGCGTTGATCATGTCCTTCCACTTGCAAGTGGTAAGTGATATGCGCTGGTATCACACACACAGCGGCTCAGTCCCGAATCACTGCTTGTGCACTTCACTCGCGCGCTCTGTGAGCTGCGCAGGGCCGGAGTGCGCACCCTCCAGAGGGCACTCGCTGTTCAGGGCGGAGTGATTTGGAGCGCAGGATGCCTGCGGAGCCGAGCGTATCCGTGTATTGGTGTTGCTGTGTGCACGCAAATCGTGTATTGGTGTTGCTGTGTGCACACTAATCGTTTTAAAAATGTTAATCTGATGATCCGCTGATACGGTCTAATGTAAACCCCACCTAAGACTATCATCAACAAGAGGACCAAGCTCCAAGTCACTGATTCCACCCACACTTACACAACCATGTGGATTTAAGATGCAAGCTGTATCTTAAAAATACACACAGTTGTGTCCTGAATAGCTCTCCTTTTTTCAGTCTTTTACCCGATTTAAATCATATGACACTAGGTATCAGAGAGATATTGCAGTTGAGGTCAGATAATGTGGGCTTTAGGGCTATTTTTAGGTTTTTCAAATGATAGAGAAATTATAAGGAGAATTTAGCACAACAGGGTTGTAAACATTCTGGTTCACACTCCAGTCCAGAAGGTGGTGATAATGCACCTAAAAGCTGTTTGGCAACTGTCATAAAAGATTTCCCTAATGTGGAAATCCCACTCTGGTCATTGGTACGTGAGTCTCACTCCTCCACGAAATCATGGCGTGCTGATCACCATTGATGGAGAATTCGTGCTCTGCGCGAGGCTTACGGCTAGTTCGACAAACCTGGAACAACATGGGAATGGTGCAAATTTTCGTCAATTACGAGAAATACACGCTAATTCTCGCGAATTTCTGTGTTTTAAAAGATGAAAGTCAAGACATTGGGTTTTATGCAGCCAAGTTGATTTAATCAACGTTTCGGGGTTTTGTTTGTTTGTTTTTTTACTTTTGGTAGCATATTTTGGGTGTTTCAGCTTAATTTGGGTGCCTTTTTAATTTGTGTGCCTATGACGCTATCCATCGCAGGTTTGATGTAACTGAAAGGCCTGGCAGGGTTGCAAGGAGAAAGCCATTGCTTTCCAAAAAGAACATTGCTGCTTGTCTGCAGTTTGCTAAAGATCACATGGACAAGCCAGAAGGCTATTGGAAAAATGTTTTGTGGACGGATGAGACCAAAATAGAACTTTTTGGTTTAAATGAGAAGCGTTATGTTTGGAGAAAGGAAAACACTGCATTCCAGCATAAGAACCTTATCCCATCTGTGAAACATGGTGGTGGTAGGATCATGGTTTGGGCCTGTTTTGCTGCATCTGGGCCAGGACGGCTTGCCATCATTGATGGAACAATGAATTCTGAATTATACCAGCGAATTCTAAAGGAAAATGTCAGGAAATCTGTCCATGAACTGAATGTCAAGAGAAGGTGGGTCATGCAGCAAGACAACGACCCTAAGCACACAAGTCGTTCTACCAAAGAATGGTTAAAGAAGAATAAAGTGAATGTTTTGGAATGGCCAAGTCAAAGTCCTGACCTTAATCCAATGGAAATGTTGTGGAAGGACCTGAAGCGAGCAGTTCATGTGAGGAAACCCACCAACATCCCAGAGTTGAAGCTGTTCTGTACGGAGGAACGGGCTAAAATTCCTCCAAGCCGGTGTGCAGGACTGATCAACAGTTACCGCAAACATTTAGTTGCAGTTATTGCTGCACAAGGGAGTTACACCAGATACTGAAAGCAAAGGTTCACATACTTTTGCCACTCACAGATATGCAATATTGGATTATTTTCCTAAATAAATAAATGACCAAGTATAATATTTTTGTCTCATTTGTTTAACTGGGTTCTCTTTATCTACTTTTAGGACTTGTGTGAAAATCTGATGATGTTTTCGGTCATATTTATGCAGAAATATAGAAAATTCTAAAGGGTTCACAAACTTTCAAGCACCACTGTAAATCAGCTGATACTTGGTAAAGTCTGAAACTGATTAATCAGTGAAACTGTGATAGCCTGAGAGTGCCTCTAGTGACATACATGCCCTTATAACGCAATTATTCTGATTTTTGTTAGCCATACAGCTAAAAATGCCAGTGTGGACTGGGCAGAAGCTGAGTCTGAATGTCTGGTTGGTTTCTGACCCGTACAGTGTGATATATGCAGAGTACTGCCCTGCTGACTAAACCTTAAGAAGTGCTGGTGGTGGCGTCTCAGACATGACGTCCTCCTGTGTCCTTTGCGGTGTCCTCTTCGTCATCACGATCACGTCCATCACTAGTAAGTGACTTTACTCCGGTATATCACAGTAATATTTGGATGTGAGCTTCCTGTATTACACTGTTGTCTCTCACCTGTATGTGTTGGGGGGTTAAAAACACTAAGTGTGAAGTATTTTCTCTCTGTTTCAGCACCTGTATCAGCTGTTACTACAGTACGGGTGAAGTTTAATCAGGCTGCCGCTCTGCCATGTGAACGGACCTGTTCTCGTGAGGCCACATGGACTCTGTTCGGTATCAATCAGGTAGTGGCTCAGTGCAATCTGATATCCTGCTGGTCAGAGGAGGGATTTAAAATGTCCCATGATGAGTACCTGAAGGGAAATCTCACCCTCACCATCCCTGCAGCTGATTTCAGTCAGAGGAAAACGTACACGTGTTGGTGTGATGGAAAAGCCGTTAATGATGTGCGACTCGGCATCGACAGTAAGTGTCTTTACCTGCTCTACAGACCAACTGCTGCTGATGGAAATGATCACATTTACATACAATTAATTTATTCTTCTTAGAACTGATCTCATCAGTTCAGCTGAAGCCTGGTGAAGATCTGCTGCTGGATTTGCACGTATCAGAGCGAGTGGAGGTGATCTATAACCACAGAGATTCAGATAAACAGATCTGCAGTGTGGACAGAAGCTCACTCCACTGTCCAGCTGAATACACCTCGAGAACATCACTCACTAACACGGTTCTCACACTGAGAGGAGTCCGGTCGACTGATGGGGGAGTTTACATCGTCCGAGATCCGGAGGAGAAGGAAGACCTTCATATTTACGCAGTCAGTGTTGAAGGTAGGGGGATTACTGTCCTGTCTATAATGTATAGTTAATATACTGTCTTCCTTTAAATGATATTTTTATTACCATCAGTCTCTCACACTGAGCACAGAGCAGAGGCGTTATATGTTTGAACATGGGATGAGTTGAGAAATCAATATTTGATGGAATAACCCTGACATTTAATCACCGCTTTCATGCGTGTTAACATGCTCCCCGCCAGTCTTTCACATTGCTCTTGAGTGACTTTATGCCACTCCTGGTACAAAAACTCAATCAGCTCAGCTTTGTTTGATGGATTCAGACACCATCATGATGAACTTCCCCAACTGATTTACCATCCCTAAGAAGCTCCTTCGCTCACTCACAGTCCTTTCTTCTTGGCATGTTGTAGGCGCTCACTTGACGGTGTAGACTGCAACAATAACTGCAATACCGCAGTATAGGAGGGGTACCATAGGGTTGAGCTCGGCACCACGATTACGATAGAACAGCGAGTAAAGACGTGATGAAATAGCTGGCTCTGTTGGGTCAGACAGCCAACTTCCTTTTCAAGGGAACTTTTCCAGCCTGGAGAAATCTCCCTCAGCAAAATCCACTACAGTACGTCACCTTCCCTGTTTCGTCTTCTTGACTGTAGTTGGGAAGCGAGGAATCCGGCTCACTCCACTCAAATCAGTCAACTTTGTTATTCAGACCATACACCAAGTAGTGCAGAGCAGAACGAAACTGCATCTCTCCTCGCTCCATGTGCAGTGAAAGATACAACAGACATGAAATAAACAAACTGCTGCCGCATAAATATTGCACCCGTTTCTAGCACTGGATTTATTGCACAGCGTGATGATGGAGAAAGTAAACGTTGTCACTGATGTGTATTAGTAAAGTGCTCAAGAAATGTCAACAGTTGAATGTTGGTTAAAATGACTTGGTCCCTCACACGGCTTTCACAACGCTCCTGGATTCTATCAGCTCTGAGTCCGGACACACTGGTCTGAACAGAGCAACATCTTCATGTGAACATGGTCTTCATCACCATCACGGTGTACAAAACGCTGTCTTCACTCAGTAACTAGAGGAACAGTAATGGAGACGGGACTAATGCCACATAACTTCCACATAGCAACAACAGCAATCGCTTACAAAACCCCTCATCCACAATTAACCCCCCCTCCCCAAACACACACACTTAAACTGCATCTTAAATTTGTCTTTTGCATCTATTTATCAAAAAGTCCAGACAAATACAAACAGTGTATGTGAGTAAAAATGAACAATAGAATTATTACAGTAGATGTGCTCGTTAGGTTTTTGCTGCAAGGTACACGTACGAACAAACTGTGTGAAATTATTAAAGAAACGAGTTCCGTCTGTCCGTCCCGTCACATTCTCGTTTCTGGGCCATATCTTTAAAACTACTGAAGATATCTTCATGAAACTTTGTATACATATCGAGCAACATGTGAACTGGTGCCTTTTGCTATTTTGGATTTTTTGAAAAAAAAAAGTTTTTCACATTTTTACTTAAATAGATTTCTAAGAGCAGTGTTCATTTACGGAGCATATATCCAAAACTATTGATGATATGGATTTGAAACTTGGTGTACATGTTAACAAGGTGATGTAGATGTGCCTTTTCATACTGAGACATTTGAGAAATTTTAATTTTTCGTGTTTCCATGCAAACAATTTCAGACTTGGTCTTAGGGGTAGTTTTTGTTTCCAGAGCAGAACTTGAAAACTGAGTGGTTTGGTCTTGAAAGTTGGTATATGTGTTGATTCAGTAATGTATGTGTGTCTTTTGAGACTAAGAAATGTGAGATGTTAATTTTTAGCTCCCCTGGACCAAAGGTGCGGTGGGTTTATGCCATGGGCTGCTGAGGTCAGTGTAAAGAGGTCGGGTTGGTTTCCTGCAGCACAACTTGGAAAAATGTGATAAAGAATACCTTGAAACTTGGTGTATAGTTGGTCTATAGGGCGAGGGATATAGAGGAGTCTGTCTTCTTGTATTAAATGTTTCTGTAAGCTAGCTGGACAGAAAACAGAATATTGTCATCACACGGTAAGCAACTGAGGCTAACAAGCCTAAGTGTTAGACTATTTAATTACACGCATAATATTATACTTATAAAATGATGACCGCTGCATACCTTTTAATCTTTTACACGTTTCTCCTCTTCTTCTTTCCTCTTTCTCCTAAACTGGGCACCTGATGGCTGACCCCAGACCTGTTCTTATCCATTTGTGTTGATTTCACACTCGAGCATCGCTACGTTGCCCCTCCCCCAACACTGAGTCAGGACTAAACCAGTTCACCCTGGTGCTGGACAGACTGGATTTATATTGTTCTTAACGATTTCACACAAACCAGGAAAAAAAAAATGCAGCACCGTCAGTGAAACTATAAAGTCACAGTGAATGACTTGTGGTTTCTTTGGTAGCACTTCATAGTGTGACCTGATTTTACTCTGCATTAGTACACTGTGCACTATTTAATAGATTCCCCCAGTCCCCCTACCTCTGGCTTCCATTGGGGAGACCTGCGGTCAAAGGTCAACCTAACTCCCCTCCCCATCTCGTACTTCTGAGTGGGAGACCAGGAAGTATTCTGGCTGCCCAGATCAAACTAGAATCATGGTGCTACTCTGGAAGGTTCATTGATCTACACGGTGACAGGATATCACTGATGTGCAAATGATCGACTGAAAACTGACCGTGCAAATCTCAATACTTGGATTTTTTTTATTAATTTATTTTGTGTTGGTGCCCCGTGCCGCTCCCAACAAGATGATGCCCTGCCCAAATCCACCACAGGGATGGAGAGTATCACCACATGGCCAATGCCACTTCATCACAGGAAGCATGACTCGCTCTCGTTTTCAGGTTTATGCTGAACCATGAAGACCTAAACAATGACCATTTTTATAAAACCCACTTGTATCACTGCACAGTGATGTCACACACGAACAGATACCTGTGCCGTGTCTTTTAACACATTTTTGTTGGTGATGTGAATGATGTCTTTAAAAATGGGCAGCTTACTGGATTAGTTGTTGCAGCTCTGATACCAACTCTAGTGACATGTTTTCTGTGTGTTTCAGCTCCAGGACCAGAGAGTGGTGGGATACCAGTGTGGGTGTTTATGGTGGTGGTGTTGTTGGTGTTGCTGCTGCTGTTTTATGTACTGTATGTGAAGCGTGTATTCCTGAGGAAGTGAAGATGACGACGAAAAGCAGTAAGTAATGTGTGTGTAACTGAGTCATTCAGCCCCATGAGGTGATCACTCAGATGAGTGTGTGTGTGTGTGTGGTAACCAGTAGATGTTTGTCAGTCTGAGTGTGTAATAATCTGCTGCTGTTCTTGCCATTTTCTCAGTCTGTTAGTGTTGAACAGTTTTTGTCGATGCAGATCAGTGAGACTGTCACGGTTACTGATTTGGGGAAAAGACAAACCTTTCTCTCCTTCAAAAATAACTTTTCTTTTCACTAGCGTTAGCTGGTGAGCTCCCTCTGTTAGCGGTGTGACCTCTGCTCTTAACCTGCAGGAATGTGTTTGTATATTTGACCTTATCGCCTGTTCCTGAATAACGTGGACATTACTGCAGCGTTGAACGTGGCACAGAGCCAGTCAAGCATGTTTTCCAGCTAATGCTAGCCTGCTGGTTAAAGCACAAGCTCTGGCTGGAGGGAAAGGAGTTTTGGGTTTTGATTTCTCAGTATGCAGAGCAGTTATCCCCTCTCCCCGAGCTTTCTGTGCTTCTGAAAGAGATGGGAGTGGCCAACATTGGGTTTCCTCTTTGTTTCACTAAAAAAAAAAATCTATCATGCCTATTTGCTTCTTGTGTTGTGTAATTTGTGTCAAGATATTTCCTGATCTGTGTTCTGTGTATTTGGTTATCTGATAGGATTTGAAGAACCCACCAGAGGCAGAATGGTGGAACATGGTGTCAGAAGGTGTAAAAGGAACCACAGTGCAGCTCAGCAGAGGGCCGGTAAAGTCGGCGGATGACCCACCGCAGATCTGCGAGGTGGACAGTCTTCGAGCACCAGCTTTGGGACCAGAAGGTCAACTGGTTCAATTCCCTGGACCAGCAGAAAAATACCTTTCCAGTCAGGCCCCTGACCCCCCACTGCTCCCCAGGCTGCTGTAGGTGTGTTGTACGTTGCGCTGCATAAGAGCTTCTGATAAACGCCTGTAATGTCACATAAGCTCACACAACAGTTTAACAGGAGGAAAGAAAAGAAGCCTGTTTATTTGTATCGCGCTTTTAACAGCAGACATTGGCACAAAGCAGCTTTACAGGAAATTAAAGATCTTAAACTTGTGTATAATTATACTATAATTATCCTAAGCCTGTTCTGTTTAAATCAGAAATCTTCTTTAAATGGAGTTGGTGTGTTTTAGATAAAGGTGTACCCTCTGGACCAGTGGGGAGTCGCAATCTCTCTCTTCCCCCGTCCTGATTTGCATTTTTCGAGCGCATACCATTTTCATTTACGTGAGAGAGCCTTCCCTAAACCTCGGGGCTGGGTTGAGGGGGTATAAAGGAAAAGTTTTTAAAACATTAAATGTGTGGGGGTTTTTTTCTTTTCTTTTTTAAGATGCGTGTCTGTTTCTTCTCATGTATCGTTAAAAAAAACACGTATCTTAAAAAATGTTTGGGTTTTTTTAAGATAAAGACAAGAAATGTAATGTTCTTGATTTTAACAAGCTCTTATCATGGCGGGGAATCTCATGTGCTGAGGGGAGAAATGTGTAACACGTGGTGGTTGTTTTTGTGTGTGTTTTCTGTGACCTTGAGTTTGAGAAAAGCGCTATATAAATGTTGTTGTTGTTATTATTATTATTATTATTATTTATTATTATTATTTATATATATAAAATATATTACACACCTGTGTGTGTGTGTGTGTGTGTGCACGCATGCGCGTGCATGTATATTGTAAGAATGCATATATATCAGTCTACACATGCATACATACACATGTATGCATGTGTATACAGTGGTGCTTGAAAGTTTGTGAACCCTTTAGAATTTTCTATATTTATGCATAAATATGACCTAAAACATCATCAGATTTTCACACAAGTCCTAAAAGTAGATAAAGAGAACCCAGTTAAACAAATGAGACAAAAATATTATACTTGCTCATTTATTTATTGAGGAAAATGATCCAATATTACATATCTGTGAGCGGCAAAAGTATGTGAACCTCTAGGATTAGCAGTTAATTTGAAGGTGAAATTTGAGTCAGGTGTTTTCAATCAATGGGGTGACA
This sequence comes from Neoarius graeffei, assembly GCF_027579695.1. Taxonomy (NCBI): domain Eukaryota; kingdom Metazoa; phylum Chordata; class Actinopteri; order Siluriformes; family Ariidae; genus Neoarius; species Neoarius graeffei. The sequence continues at coordinate 129,138,909 of NC_083569.1, forward strand.
ATCAGGTGTGAGTGGGCACCCTGTTTTATTTAAAGAACAGGGATCTATCAGTCTGATCTTCACAACACATGTTTGTGGAAGTGTATCATGGCACAAACAAAGGCGATTTCTGAGGACCTCAGAAAAAGTGTTGTTGATGCTCATCAGGCTGGAAAAGGTCACAAAACCATCTCTAAAGAGTTTGGACTCCACCAATCCACAGTCAGACAGATTGTGTATAAATGGAGGAAATTCAAGACCATTGTTATCCTCCCCAGGAGTGGTCGACCAACAAAGATCACTCCAAGAGCAAGGCGTGTAATAGTCGGCAAGGTCACAAAGGACCCCAGGGTAACTTCTAAGCAACTGAAGGCCTCTCTCACATTGGCTATGTTAATGTTCATGAGTCCACCATCAGGAGAAAACTGAACAACAATGGTTTGCATGGCAGGGTTGCAAGGAGAAAGCCACTGCTCCTCAAAAGAACATTGCTGCTCATCTGCAGTTTGCTAAAGATCACATGGACAAGCCAGAAGGCTATTGGAAAAATGTCTTGTGGATGGATGAGACCAAAATAGAACTATTTGGTTTAAATGAGAAGTGTTATGTTTGGAGAAAGGAAGACACTGCATTCCAGCATAAGAACCCTATCCCATCTGTGAAACATGCTGGTGGTAGTATCATGGTTTGGGCCTGTTTTGCTGCATCTGGGCCAGGACGGCTTGCCATCATTGATGGAACAATGAATTCTGAATTATACCAGCGAATTCTAAAGGAAAATGTCAGGACATCTGTCCATGAACTGAATCTCAAGAGAAGGTGGGTCATGCAGCAAGACAATGACCCTAAGCACACAAGTCGTTCTACCAAAGAATGGTTAAAGAAGAATAAAGTTAATGTTTTGGAATGGCCAAGTTAAAGTCCTGACCTTAATCCAATCGAAATGTTGTGGAAGGACCTGAAGCGAGCAGTTCATGTGAGGAAACCCACCAACATCCCAGAGTTGAAGCTGTTCTGTACAGAGGAATGGGCTAAAATTCCTCCAAGCTGGTGTGCAGGATTGATCAACAGTTACCGGAAACGTTTAGTTGCAGTTATTGCTGCACAAGGGGGTCACACCAGATACTGAAAGCAAAGGTTCACATACTTTTGCCACTCACAGATATGTAATATTGGATCATTTTCCTTAATAAATAAATGACCAAGTATAATATTTTTGTCTCATTTGTTTAACTGGGTTCTCTTTATCTACTTTTAGGACTTGTGTGAAAATCTGATGATGTTTTAGGTCATATTTATGCTGAAATATAGAAAAGTCTAAAGGGTTCACAAACCTTCAAGCACCACTGTATGTATGTATGACATCCGCTGGGGACTCACTGATCATACTTCCGTGTTCCTCGCCGACAGAGCCCGCCCTCCTCATGTCTTTCAAACACTACCTCCAATAATCCTTCATCAGCCCGGCTTCTTGTCCCTCCCACTGTCTCGTTTAGTCCCAGAGAAGCCCGGCTTCCCTGGAAGTGACGATTTTGTCGATTTTAACCAATAACAACTAGCCAAAATTGGCTGTTCAGAGCCGTCTCATAGACTGCAACGGATACCCGACTGCCAGCCATAGAGCCCATTGAAATAAGAAAGGTTACAGCGTGTTGCCAGATTGGGAGGTTTTAAGTGCATTTTGGCGGGTTTTGAACATATTTTGGCTGGAAAACGTCAGCAGTATCTGGTAACGCTGGTTACAGCTTGGCAGCAAAGGTGATTCTCGTAGCGAACTGCAAGTTCATCAGACATCACTCAAATAAGTTACAGGATAGTTATGAACTTAAATACAATCTTGGGCATATATTATGTTATGCAAGTTATTGTTTTAATGAGAATTCAACGTCATAGATGCCACAGTTTGGGGAGAGAATTTTAGGGGAAGCTCGGCTTCCCTTGTCTCTGAGAAATCGCCCCTGGTGCACACAGACAAAACAACGAATTCATCCAAATCTGCCCATGAAGAAAAAAGGGAGCGAGAGAACAAACCACTCCGCAGTATAATCGCCTCGGCAAAAACACCAGTGCAGTATCTGCTCTCGGAAGAGGTGGTATGAGTACGTACAGTGTACACACCAAAAATCTAAGTAGGTAAAACAAATAGGAGGGCCAAAGTCTGATTGGATTAATAAAGTTATAACAGGACTCCATCGTTTAGTAAAAGTGGATCTTTGGAGTCTTAATGAATCTGTAATTTGCTCCATCTGATCTTGGTCCCATACTTTTTGGATCCATTGGTTATATGTGGGAGGATCCGATTTCAACCATCTAATAGTTCTACGTTTTAGTGCTGCTGTGAGCCGTATATTTAAGAGGTATTTATTGGCCCTCCTGTCCATACCTTTGGGTGTTGCTTCCAATAATGCCCCTGTAGGGCTTTGTGGGATATCCTGTTTGAGAGCATCAAATATTTCTCTCCAGAATAAACCAAGTTTAGGGCACAGCCAGGATACACGAGTGTGATTGGGCGGCACGGTGGTGTAGTGGTTAGCATGGTCGCCTTACAGCAAGAAGGTTCTGGGTTCGAACCCAGCAGCCGGCGAGGGCCTTTCTGTGCGGAGTTTGCATGTTCTCCCCGTGTCTGCGTGGGTTTCCTCCGGGTGCTCCGGTTTCCCCCACAGTCCAAAGACATGCAGTTAGGTTAACGTGGGGCGGCTTTGGGCTGAGGTGCCCTTGAGCGAGGTACCGAACCCCTGACTGCTCCCCGGGCGCTCTGGTGTGGCTGCCCACTGCTCTGAGTGTGTGTGTGTTCACTGCTTCAGATGGGTTAAATGCAGAGGATGAATTTCACTGTGCTTGAAGTGTGCATGTGACAAATAAAGGTTTCTTCCTCTTCTTAACCTGTGCTCCACAGTTCCTCCAGCATGAACTGGGATGTGTTGGGCTCAGTCTTGTAGTACTCGAGTCTGACTTGTGCCCTAATTTTAAGGACTCGTGACTTGACTTGGGCTTGAGCACTGATGACTCGAACTTGTGCATTAACTGCATTTGAACTCGTAAATTGGAGACGAGGACTCTGATTTTTTCTTTATTTTTTGTAACATGCCATAATAATTTGGCATAAGATATTTATATCTACATTAATTTTTGTATGAATTTCGTGCAAGAGTGTCACCTGCACGCCTTGGCACGTGCATCAGATCGACTCTTGGGCGTGCTCCAGACCCTCGTGCCAAGTGTACTCTCGCGTGATTACCGTAAACAGATTCAAATAAACTAGTCGTATCAGACGCTCGCTGGCCATGCTGTGAAAATCATCCATGCAGACGCTCATCAAAGTTTCCAAATCTGTCATTGCTTAACTCTTGAATCTTTTCTATTGTGAATACTCTCATTAAAAAGCTTATAATCTCTGCTTTCCAAAGAAATGTATCTGGGTAAGATCTGTTCAGTACTTTGGGAGTAACGGCAGGTTGAAGTTGATAGAACAGAATAAAAACTCTGCTTGCGGGACATCGGGAAACTGCTGGTGCTTTGCTTTTTGAGTGATGGGAAAGCGGTCAGGCTCGCTCTCTCTCCCCTGATGGGTTTCCCACTGGATTACTCATCAATATCAATCAGATCACTTTTATAGGGATGTTCTCTCGCTCTCACTGTTTCTGATGAAGGATTCAGTAAAATTTTCCCTCTGCTAGGTTTGATGTTCTGATTCACGACCGACTTTGAAGTGAGTTTTCAGAGCTTTACCTACTTTATTTTTTCAAATCAAACTGATTCCTGTAAATAAATAACTGTTTTAGAATATAACTGGACTTGTTTTGATAAAATATTGAGATCTTATTGGTTGGAATTATATTTAAAAACAAACGGAAGTCAGAAATGCGAGCGTCAATTTCAGTTCAGTTAATGTGAGTTGTTTATTGGATGTGGATCAGACAGGTTTTTTCCAAGTTCGCATTGAAAGCTGTGAATATTAATCAAAATAATCATTTATATTCTTTCATATAAACACTAGTCGGCCCTACTGAGAAATACAAAGGCCTACAGAGCACAAGGAGGGGATTAGAAATAATCTTTTATTACTTTTTTATTTTTATAGAGAATGAAAGATGTGAATGATAGTTTTTTATGCATATTTTATAACTGTATTTGTAATTAACATTGATTTTTCCTGCTTTGTGATGTATAAATGAGTTAAGATCAGATTTATATTTCACAAATAAAGCCATTTGGTGAAACTTTCAAGGAGAGTGGACCAATTTAATGTTTTTACCTTATTAGCATAATTAATACTTATTAAATACTAATTTGCATAACTTGCTTTTAGTAATTTTTTTTTAAGTTGTATTCAGTGGACAACAATCTGTGTCCCTGCCAATTTCCATGTAATTATCTTTGAAAATAAGTTATTAAGGAAAAAACATTTGATCTGATTGGTTAATGAGGCCCATTTTGGACCATGTGATCCTCAAACAGAATATTATGGCAGTTTTCTAAATATTAAGCCGTTTTTTCATTCTTTGATTTGTAATATCTCAAGAACAAATATTTTAATTCTGTAAAAAGTCTGTTCTGCAATAATTTCTGAATTCAGTGAGCAGTTTCAAGTGATTTGGATTGAATTCCACCTGATATACCTACATGAGGGCGGCACGGTGGTGTAGTGGTTAGCGCCGTCACCTCACAGCAAGAAGGTCCGGGTTTGAGCCCCGTGGCCGGTGAGGGCCTTTCTGTGCGGAGTTTGCATGTTCTCCCCGTGTCTGCGTGGGTTTCCTCTGGGTGCTCTGGTTTCCTCCACAGTCCAAAGACATGCAGGTTAGGTTAACTGGTGACTCTAAATTGAGCGTAGGTGTGAATGTGAGTGTGAATGGTTGTCTGTGTCAGCCCTGTGATGACCTGGCGACTTGTCCAGGGTGAACCCCGCCTTTCGCCCATAGTCAGCTGGGATAGGCTCCAGCTTGCCTGCGACCCTGTAGAAGGATAAAGCGGCTAGAGATAATGAGATGAGATACCTACATGAAGGTAGCAACAGCCACCGTCAAATAGAATGGTTGGAGTCTTGTTCTCAGACTCGACTCGGATCAACAGTGGACTCCACTCGAACTTTTCTTTAATGACTCGGACTTGAACACTGGGGACTCGAGACTGGACTCGGACTCGAGGTTTAGGGACTCGACTACAACGCTGGTTGGGCTCATCTTGGCTGTTATTTCTGGTGTTCTGAAAAATCTGGTGATTTATTTTCCATTTTAATTCCCTCCAAGTGTTTGAGTTTGTGACAAGGTGTGCTTCAGTGCACATCACCTTCCAGGTATCACCTTCGTGACCTATAACGTGACCAGATGTCCTGGTTTGACCGGGACAGTCCCGATTTTGAGTTGCGTGTCCCCAGTCCCGACAAAGGTCCATCGGGATGCTGAAATATCCTGGTTTACACCAAACACTAGCAAACTGTCCCAGTTACAGCGATCCTATATAGCCAACGAGATGTCAGTAAAGCTTCTAGTAATTCAGCATTAATGTGCGTGTGTGCGCAGTCAACCTTCCAATGTACAATGTTGCAATATAGAGGCTGCGTTATAATGTTTTTTTCGCTAGTGGCGACAATGCCGAACGGATGAGCGCTGGGCGGAGATGTTCACGCACTTCAAGAATAGGGAGATTCCTTAGATCAATGTCAGCCAGCTTTGCTATGTACCTACCTGGCACCAATACTCCAGTTGAGCGAATATTTTCACTCATGAGCAACACCTGGACTGACGAGAGGGATCGCATGACCGCGCCTACTCTCAAAGCCTTGCTGCGATACTTACTCGCAGTTTCACAGCAGGCTCTCAGGTAATAAAGCGCTACTGGAGCAAATTCACTCATCATGTAAATATATGCAATAAAATGGCATCTTCTTTAGGGTGGGTGGGTTGGGTGGCTGTGTTTCGGAAACATTTTTTGTTGTCTTTCATCTGTTTCATCTGTCTTTAATCTGTATCACAGATTGTCTTGACTTGTTTGATGCTGCTGTCAACTCAGGGTTCACGTTTTCAAAATCGAGTTAATAGCCGACACTGGTTAAGATTAAACAGAGGCATTTTGGGTAAAGGTTCGGAGGTGACAACGATTAGGCTCATGTGCTCATTCCTGTTACAATGCATAGCCTATTGTTTAAAAAAAAAAGTTAATTGCATAAAATGTTGATGTTAATATGCAAGCAATGCATTTTCTTGGCATTTTCACAAAGGTGAAATAAATCAGTTGAAATTTAGGCTATTGGCCTATTCCCCATCATCACACCTGCTGTCTAATTTTCTTACTTTAACTGAATTGTGATAGAAGTACATGTAGATAACAAGAAAATACTTGATTATTCTCTGAAATGTTGATAAAAGTGAGCTTCTACAAAATGATAAAAGCACCTGTCTGAGCCATGGTTTGAGCCGGCGCATGATTACATCAAAATGCGTGTGCGTGCACGAGTATCACGGTCACGCACAAAGTGTCCCGGTTTTAGACTCAGGAAGTCTGGTCACCCTATGTATGTCCGCTTTTATGTGGTCATCTTCCGCTCGGATCACTTTCGTACTGTTGGCGATTTCAGAGTGCACCCCTTGTGGTGCTGTTTTAAGTGAGCTAAAATCCTCTGCCAGCACACTTTAAGTTCGGCCCTTATAACTTTAGAAATCTCTCCCCTCAAGGAGGACACGAAGACGTCTGCTTTAATTTCTTCAGTAGCCATAATCTAAACTTTCAGTCCGGGTGGGCGAGGGTTGGTCTGAATCACCTGGTGTGTGCTGCCTCGTGGTTCTTGTAGGCCGTGAGGTGCTAGCCTTGCCGTCGTACTTATATTTTTGGAACTTTTCCACCGTTCACATCGACTCTATGCGTACAGTTTGACTGCTCGTGTCCTTATGTTGTCCTTTGTGAACTTTTGGGCTGGTCTTTGTGTAAAAATAACTGTTTTTATAGAAAAATATTGCCGATTCCATGGAAGCTGTGGGCGGCACAGTGGTGTAGTGGTTAGCACGTTCGCCTCACAGCAAGAAGGTTCTGGGTTCGAACCCAGTGGCCGGCGAGGGCCTTTCTGTGTGGAGTTTGCATGTTCTCCCCGTGTCTGCGTGGGTTTCCTCAGGGTGCTCCGGTTTCCCCCACAGTCCAAAAACATGCAGTTAGGTTGACGTGGGGCGGCCTTGGGCTGAGGTGCCCTTGAGCAAGGTACCTGACCCCTGACTGCTCCCCGGGCTCTGTAGTGTGGCTGCCCACTGCTCTGGGTGTGTGTGCGTGTGTTCACTGCTTCAGATGGGTTAAATGCAGAGGATGAATCTCACTGCGCTTGAAGTGTACATGTGACGAATAAAGGTTTCTTCTTCTTACTCCATGTCTTGCTCACTAATGCCCCAACAAGTCATTTTTATGTGTGGGGGGGAGAATCTCATGTCCTGTTGAGCAAGAAAAGGAAACACATCCTTTTAATCGGGGGGATTTTGTTGGGCGAGAAATGTATAACACATCTTTTTTAGGGGGGGATCTCATGTCCTGTTGGGCAAGAAATGTAAAATGGCAAAAGTTTATTATTCTTAGGTTACTTGCCTTGGGTGAGGCTAGAAGACACCATAGTGCCCCCTAAAATGTTAGATTCAAATTTATAGCTTTGGATGCCACATTGAGACTCCTGCCTGGTATACAGCTTCACCCATCTGTGTCAAATTTGGTGGAGTGCCCCTAAACAAACAAAATTCATATATCAGCCATACTCAACAAGAAGTTAGATTTTTGATTTGGTGTGTTTTGACGTGTTATGTTTTAACGAGCTCCTCCTAGGCAGCTTTGTTGGATCCATGCCATATTTGGTATATGTCATGGCAAGACATTGCTGATGTTAAATTCTGAAGGGATTTGCGATATGTTGCAAGATGCTGAAATGGCAAACAAGTAAATTTATACTTTACGCCACACAAACAGGAAGTGAGCAATAAATTCACCATCCTTTGCCTGATATGGCTCAAACTTCACATGTTATAGGATATCATGGTTCAGAAGATATCCACATGCCCAAAGACACCCTCTGGTATAGCGCCACCATTTGGACATGGACAGTAATGACTCCATTGCCAAAACACGTGTTACATTTTGATGTACTCTTCCTAGGCGGTTTGTTGGATTCATGCCATATTTGGTCTACATCATTAGATTAGATTAGATTAGATTAGATTAGATTAGATTAGATTAGATTAGATTAGATTAGATTAGATTAGATTAGATTAGATTAGATTAGATTAGATTAGATTAGATTAGAACTTTACTGATCCCTTTGGGAGGGTTCCCTCAGGGAAATTAAGATTCCAGCAGCATCATTACAGATAAACAGAGAATAGAAAATAGAGGAAAAAACTTCTAGATAAATTAAGTATTTACATATACAAATATAAAAAGAATAAGATATAAGGGGTGAAAGGAGGGGCCAGCAGGAGAGATATTGCACATTATATTGCACATTGTCCAGTATTGCTTATTGTCAGGTTAGGCTACTGCTCCTTCCCGTCCTCTGTCCTCCTGTTACCCCTCCTCCCCCCCAGAGAGGAGTTGTACAGTCTGATGGCGTGAGGGACAAAGGAGTTTTTGAGTCTGTTCGTCCTGCACTTGGAAAGGAGCATTCTGTCACTGAACAGGCTCCTCTGGTTGCTGATGACGGTGTGCAGAGGGTGACTGGCATCGTCATGTCAAGATGTTGCTGATTTTAAGTTGCAAAGGGACTTGATATCTTCCAAGATGTTGAAATGGCAAACCAATAAATTTGTTATGCCACATGAACAGGAAACGTCATAAATTCACCATGCATTACCTGATATGGCTAAAAATTCACAGGTTATAGGATAGGATGGTTCTGATGATATCCACATGCCCAAGGTGAGCCTTTTGTGTAGCGCCACCATTTGGACCTGGACAGTAATGATTCCATTGCCTAAAAACTTTGACTCATGAAATTTGGTACACACATCAGTCCTGACCACTGCTACTCAGGGATAGAGGCTTGGCCCTGGGTGCAATGCCCTATTGTTTTCGGTATGTACTCATGTGCGAGGGCCCTTTATTGCCACTAGCAGCTACATTTATTTTTTTATGTTTTTCCCCCTAACAGATTTGTTTGTTTTTCAATTGAAGTGTACATGTTATAGGTCACATTAAAGGTGGGAAAAGTTTTGAAATTATTTATCATGGTCTCAGGTTTTTCTGATGCAAAAAATTATCATTTTAACAGGGTGTGTATACTTTATCCACTGTAGCTTACTGGCCAAACCTCAATTTAGATGTGAAACATGTCAAACCTGACAGGCTTGCACAGTGTTATTAAACCTGAGAGCAGACAAAGGACAGGTAAACTGGAGAAAAATGTGTTCCACCGACCATGGTAGATACTAGGTGATTTAATGGAACCATTTCCTCAGAGTTTGACTGGGAACATATACATGCTAGACTTTGTTGACAATTCTACCCACCATGAGTCCTACCCACCATGGCCCTGAGAAAGGCCACCGCAGAGTCAGTTACACAAGTACTCATCCAAGACCTTCTGACTCAGTGGGATGTGCCAGATTACATCCTGTCTGACTGTGGCACTCAGTTTGTTTCTTCCATGTTTCAGGGCATATGCAAGAAGTGGAATGTAAGCCAGAAATGAACTACCACCTATCACCCTCAGCTCAATCTTATGGAGATGATTTAACTAAACTCTTAAAACCATGGTGGTCTCTAATCTGTGTGACAATTATAACAACTGGGATAAACATCTTCTTGAATTTAAAAAACATCTTCTTTAAGGTAAAAAGGTAGAAAAGGTAGAAATTTTCAGAGAGTTTGTTCCAGTAACCTAATCAATATAAAATTAGATCATACTGACTGTACAGCTGCTGCCAGCACCTTTGATCTAAAGGTGGGGCTATTAAATATTAGATCTCTTACATCTAAAGCGCTAATGGTTAATGAACTCATTACTGATCAGGAGTTTAATGTACTGTGTTTAACAGAAACATGGATTAAGCCAAATGAATATATAGCATTAAATGAAGCGAGTCCTCCTGGATACAGTTATATACACCAGCCTCGTCTAACTGGCAGAGGAGGAGGCGTTGCGGTTATTTATAATGATTATCTAGGTGTAACACAAAAACCTGGTTATAAATTTAATACATTTGAAGTTTTTCATACTCATATAATGTATGTAGCCTCGAAAAATAAGTCTACCCAGTTAATTCCATTGCTTATTATTTACAGGCCCCCGGGGCCATATTCTGAGTTTCTTCCTGAATTTGCAGATTTTATCTCAGATCTGGTTATTTCCTTAGACAAAGCTTTAGTTGTCGGAGATTTTAATATTCACTTCGATAACCCAGAAGACCCTTTAAAAACAGCGTTTGTGTCCATCTTAGACTCAGTCGGGATTAAGCAGAATGTCATAGGACCGACCCATAATGGTGGTCACACCCTTGATCTAATACTAACATTCAGATTAAACGTAGATAATATAGTCATACTTCCACAGTCTGAAGTTATCTCAGATCATTATCTCATCTCATTCAAACTATGTCTGAGTAATAATATATGCACCTCACCACGCTACTGTATTAAACGTACTTTCACGTCAACTACTGCACAGAGCTTTATAAATGATCTCCCAGAGCTGTCAACTTTGATTGGGTCACTGTCGGCCCCTGCAGAACTTGATCAGGCAACTGAATGCTTAGAGTCAACATTCCGCCATACTTTAGATAATGTAGCTCCTCTAAAAAGGAAAATGGTCAGAGACAAAAAATTAGCACCCTGGTATAATGATGACACTCGCACATTAAAACAGACCACTCGAAAGTTGGAACGTAAATGGCGTCAAACAAAATTGGTAGTGTTCAAATTAGCTTGGAAGGAGAGCTTCCTGAAGTATAGAAAAGCTCTTAGTGCTGCGAGATCAACATATCTCTCCTCCCTAATAGAAGATAACAAAAATAATCCTAGATTCCTATTTAATACTGTAGCAAAATTAACCAGGAATAAGTCCACTATAGACACATGCACACCTGCAGTATGTAGTAGCAACGACTTCATGAATTTTTTTAATGACAAAATTGAGAATATCCGACAAAAAATTCAAACTACTAATTTAAGGTTAGACAATGAAAGTGACCTTGTAGTTAACAATATAACTGTATCAGATCATCAGTTAGAATGTTTTACTCCCCTAAAAGAAACTGAATTACTTTCATTAATCTCTACATCAAAAGCCTCAACTTGCGTACTAGATCCCTTACCGACACATCTATTCAAACAGATAATGCCTGGAGTAATTGAACCACTTCTAAAAATAATAAATTCTTCTCTTATGATTGGCTATGTACCCAAATCCTTTAAACTAGCAGTTATCAAACCCCTGATTAAAAAACCTGACCTTGATCCCCGTCAGCTGTCCAATTATCGGCCAATATCAAACCTCCCCTTTATCTCCAAGATCCTTGAAAAAGCTGTGGCACAGCAGTTATGCTCATATTTACATAGGAATAACATCCATGAAATGTATCAGTCAGGATTTAGACCTCATCATAGCACAGAGACAGCACTGGTTAAAGTAGTAAACGACCTACTGTTGGCGTCTGATCAGGGCTGTGTCTCGCTACTTGTGTTGCTTGACCTTAGTGCAGCATTTGATACCATTGATCATTCCATTCTTCTGGATAGACTAGAAAATGTTGTGGGAGTTAAGGGAACGGCCCTCTCCTGGCTCAGGTCTTATCTAACTGATCGTTATCAGTATGTTGATATAAATGGTGATCTTTCTCTACGTACTGAGGTAAAGTTTGGTGTTCCACAAGGTTCTGTCTTGGGCCCACTGCTTTTTTCTCTATATATGTTACCTCTGGGCGATATTATTCGTAAACATTGTATTAGTTTCCACTGTTATGCTGATGACACACAGTTGTATGTCTCTGCAAAACCTGATGAGAGACACCAGCTTAATAGAATTGAGGAATGTGTTAAGGACATTAGACACTGGATGCTTATTAATTTCCTTCTGCTTAACTCTGACAAGACTGAAGTACTTGTGCTAGGACCACATACAGCTAGAAGTAAGTTTTCTGATTACACAGTAACTCTGGATGGCCTTTCTGTTTCTTCACGTGCAGCAGTAAAAGACCTCGGACTGATTATTGACCCCAGTCTTTCATTCGAAACTCACATTGATAACATCACCCATATAGCTTTCTTTCATCTCAGAAATATTGCAAAGATAAGAAATTTAATGTCATTGCATGACGCAGAAAAACTAGTCCATGCTTTCGTTCCCTCCAGGTTGGATTATTGTAATGCCTTACTGTCTGGATGTTCCAATAAGTGCATAAACAAGCTCCAGTTAGTTCAAAATGCAGCAGCAAGAGTCCTGACTAGAACTAGAAAATATGACCACATCACGCCTGTCTTATCTACACTGCATTGGCTCCCAATCAAATTTCGTATTCATTATAAAATACTACTATTGACCTTTAAAGCACTAAATGGTCTCGCACCACAGTACCTGAGTGAACTTCTGCTCCTTTATGACCCGCCACGCCTACTTAGATCAAAAGGTGCAGGCTATCTGCTGGTACCTCGTATAGTGAAGGCTACATCAGGGGGCAGAGCCTTTTCTTACAAAGCCCCACAGTTATGGAACAGCCTTCCAAGTAATGTTCGGGAATAAGACACAGTCTCAGCATTTAAGTCTAGGCTGAAAACATATCTGTTTAGTCAAGCCTTTTGTTAATGGTGTTTATGAGGTAAAGGAGTAGATCTGGAGGGTCCTCAGACATAGTGTTTTGGTAAACTGGGATGTATGGATGCTGTCAGTCCCCACTCGCTTGCTCACTCGAGTTTGTTGACGGTGTAGTGGCTGGCTGCTTTATGTCCCGGGGCTCCCTCATGCCTGTGTTACCTTCTGGCTCTCTCCTTTTAGTTATGCTGTCATAGTTAGTTGCCGGAGTCCCTGCTTGTACTCGGTGCAATATGTATACTGCTCCTACTTATTCAGGTGACATTGGGCATACCTAACAACCTGTGTTTTCTTTCCCTCCCCCCCCACCCCAAATCTGTCCCTCTGAGTTACATGGAGTCAACAGGAAATCTTTTGGTGGAGAGGGTGGAGACCTCGACTGGCTATCGTAACCTGCAGGGAATTGGCCGTCAGACATTCTGTCGCATGTCCCAGACCCGGTGAAATGTAACTGAATTGTCTTGGCCAGCCCTAAGGGTCCCATCTGCATCTCATCATTGCTGAGGAGTGTGCTCCCATCACCCAATCAAGCATCCAGCCAGAGCAGGTCATGATATATTTTTTACCATATTAACATGCCATTGTTGTGTGTTATGCCTGATGTAAAGACTCTCGTCTCTGCGAGCCTACCACACAGATTTTATACTTGTCATTTTTAGGGCATACCTAACAATGTGTTTTCTTTCTCTCTCTCCCCCCCCCCCCCCAATCTGTCCCTCTGGGTTGCATGTTGGTCCTGGGATTGAGATGCTGGCCTCTTCTGCCCCTCGGACCTGCTTGATCCATCCTGGTGCCCTGTGTCTGGTCGGAGTTTTATCGCACCGCTCCTGTGAAGGACGGCCCCATGAGGACAGTTGAGGGTTATACCTGTTAAAACTGTTAATATTATAGTCAGGCTGTCTGTTGTTGCCCAAATGAGGATGGGTTCCCTTTTGAGTCTGGTTCCTCTCGAGATTTCTTCCTCATGTCGTCTGAGGGAGTTTTTCCTTGCCACCGTCGCCACAGGCTTGCTCATTGGGGATAGATTAGGGATAAAATTAGCTCATGTTTTAAGTCATTCAAATTCTGTAAAGCTGCTTTGCGACAATGTTTATTGTTAAAAGCGCTATACAAATAAACTTGATTTGATTTGAATTTTGGTTTGTTCTAAATTCGGCAGGCCATGAATCCACAGCGGTAACGCCAGCGTAAAAAACAAACAGCACTGAAAATTGAGAGACGAAAAAATACAACTTCAAATCAGAAAAATCGGGACGGTGTGGAAAATGCAAAAAAAAAAAGCAGCAGTGATTTCTAAATATACTTTGACTTTTATTGCATTACAGACAGAATGAACCCAAGATAATTCATGTTTTGTTGGTCAATTTCATTTATTAATATACATCAATTCCTGCATTTCAGACCTGCAACATGTTCCCAAAAAAGTTGGGTAATTTAGGGCTTGTAATGAGGTAAAACAATTAACGATGTGATTTCAAACAGGTGATGTCAACAGGTGACTGTAATCATGATTTGGTACAAAATCAGTATCCAGGAAAGGCCTAGTCTTTGAGAAGCAAAGATGGGCCGAGGATCTCCAGTTTGTCAAGAAATGCATGAGAACATTACTGAAATGTTTAAAAACAATGTTTCTCAAAGAAAAGTGGGAAGGGATTTGGCTATTTCACCCTCCATGGTGCATAATATAATTAAAAAGATTCAAGGAATCATGAGGAATTATGTATTGAGTACATAAAGGGCGGCACGGTGGTGCAGTGGTTAGCACGGTCGCTTCACAGCAAGAAGGTTCTGGGTTCGAACCTAGTGGCCGGTGAGGGCCTTTCTGTGTGGAGTTTGCATGTTCTCCCCGTGTCTGCGTGGGTTTCCTCCGGGTGCTCCGGTTTCCCCCACAATCCAAAGACATGCAGTGAGGTTGACATGGGTCGGCCTTGGGCTGAGGTGCCCTTGAGCGAGGTACCGAACCCCTGACTGCTCCCTGGGCACTCTGGTGTGGCTGCCCACTGCTCTGGGTGCGCGTGTGTGCGTTTGTCACTGCTTCAGATGAGTTAAATGCAGAGGATGAATTTCACTGTGCTTGAAGTGTGCATGTGACAAAGGTTTCTGCTTCTAGAATTGCATGGAGTTACATGGGCTAATTACATGCATTCATTGTTCACACAGCATGAGCAGGCAAGACACAGTGGAATGTTCGGAGGCATGGAGTGTCTGCTAATTACCTTTCGAGAACATTCAGTGAACATTTGCGATCTTATCGCATACAGGCATAGATAAACAAAGGCATTGCACACATACAAAGCATATAAGACTAACTCTACAATACGTGTTCGCTGCATCTTCCATGCACACGAAACTAAACTATCCACAGAATGAATGAGAGCTTGCTAGCGGAGTTTAGAGCTCGCCATGCTAATCTCAGTCTGCATAAACCCGTGGCAGAACCAAAAACAATAATAAACTTCGGTCTGTGACACGAATTTCACTCAAACCCTCACAATGCATGTAAAATAACATCACACATGTAATATGTCGAAGTTACAAACTTAAATCATGTTTTACTATAAATAAATTAAAATATAATGTGGAGTGCTTTATACAGTGAACCTACCCGATGCAGTGCAAAGCTTTTCTGATCAGGTGTGGCAAGCGCTCAGGAACAACCCAGCAGACCTGCAGTCCACCTTACCTCCAAAGGAGGCTCCAAATCCCCAATACAGTATGAGGCTGCTCAATTAATGGCAAAAATCACAGATGAACACTATTATACATTTTTAACTCTGTTGCATATGGGATGATGATTAAAACCAGCAGATGAACTGATTCGACTCTGATGAATGTGTGTGTGGCAGCGGGGGCGTGGTCAAGCGCCGGTCTGTGACAGGAGGGCGGAGCCAGGGAAGGTGAGTGGCAGAATCGCTACACCTGACGGTGATTAACCTGTGTTTTGTGTGTTTTCCCAGTAACCGCGCCCTATTTAAGGAGGCAGAGGGAGCGCAACCCGGGACCAGAAAACCGAGTGTGTGTGTGTGTTTTACAGCGCTTCCTAGAAAGCGGCGACTTAACTGAAAAGTTGAGAAATAAAAGCCTTGTCTATATCTAAAGTGTTGTCCTGCCGTCCTCTGTGCTCCACCCATACGCCGAAAGCGCTACAGTGTGAAATCGGTTTTCTTCATTCGCTGACTTCCTGTTTTGAAGTTTTATTTTAATGGTATTTCAGGTCCACATCAGTCACCAGAAGGACTAGAAGTGACTTGTTGAGCTTGTAGTGTTTTGATTCTCTTTCTCTTCAGGTTGTTGTTTGATGGGAATTTTTTCTCATGTTCTCACCTGTGGTGTTGTGAGAAGTACAGTGTCAGGATCACAAGATGCTACTGAACCTGATCTTGCTCCATCATCACCGTCTGAATGTGCTCTTGCGTCACATCGCAGTCGAGAGGCTGTACTCCGGCAGGTAGTGTTGGAATGTTTAGCTACCAGTCAGACTTTATTGTGTGTGTTCAGAGGCCCGGTTATCTCCTGTCTTACAACACTGATACCGGTAATCTCACAGGTCAGAGTTCATCCAGATAACGCCTCTCTGCAGTGCACGTCTCTCCCATCCCTCATCCTTCACTTGGTATCATTAATCATGAATTAGGTGTAATGCTAACTGCGTTACTGTCTCTCTGTCTCACACACACACACACACACACACAGACTCACTCAGCTCTGAGTTTAAAAACTCATTAGTGTTCATTTTACTGTAAACTAAATGCTTTGTAGCGATGGCTGGTTCTGATACTGGTGCTGGTAGTTTGGGTATCAGCTGATACCCATCAGCTTTATTTGTGTACATGCAAATGTATTAAATATAATAAGTCTGTTTATACTGTATGTAAACATTTCCAGAGTCTCAATTCTCCAAGTTCAGTTGTAGTCTTTTCTCTTTGTTAAACTGAATGTTTCTTTTCCCCTCTGATCCACCATTTTGTGCCGGAATCTGCCTGAGTTGGATCAGTGCTGTTTGTAGTATTTTGGTGTTAATGCATCTCATAAGTAGTTTAGGTTTTCCCCCTTGCACTTTTCTGGACTCCTTGTTCTGGTCAATGTGGATTGAGCTCCACCTCTGAAGGTGCTTTCAGACCGAACAGTTCTCAGGTCTCATTGAGAGGAAAGACCCCCTGGGGATCTCCCCCGAGAACTACACACCTTCAAGGCTTTCTTCTCTTTGCATTCTCAGCTTCAGTAGGAACGCTGAAATGATACAAGCTGGTGTGCTCATGTGACTTTAGCAGGAAATGCTAGCAAAGATTTTTATATTTCACTCAGACACATCAAAATCACACTGCGTTTCCTCCATTTCATGGACACTCGATGAAGCCTGGAATTGACTGTCACACCACTTGTCTGCCACCCCCCCACATTATTTATTTGTTTTTTAAGCTGAACACTTTTGCTACTCCTGGTTCCTCTTGTGCTGGGAGAGAACCTACCCTTAAATAGGAGCTAGAACAGTTACTCAAAATGATCACAAACTGTGTTTTGTTTTGTTTTTTTTGCTTGCTTGTTTGTTTTTGCTTGTTTGTTTTTTACACTGAAATGCCAAAATTAAATTCTGTATATTTTTACTGCTTTATAAATAAAATATCTAAAAGCTGTACACTGAAACAGGAAGTGACAAAAACCTAAACACACACGTAGGCCAAGTTTACATTAGACCGTATCTGTCTCGTTTTCTTCGCGGATGCACTGTCCGTTCACATTAAAACGCCGGGAAACGGGAATCCACCATGGTCCACGTATTCAATCCAGATCGTGTCTGGTCCGGTGCTGTGTAAACATTGAGAATATGCGGATACACTGTGCTGAGCTCTAGCTGGCGTCGTCATTGGACAACGTCACTGTGACATCCACCTTCCTGATTCGCTGGCGTTGGTCATGTGATGTGACTGCTGAAAAACGGCGCGGACTTCCGCCTTGTATCACCTTTCATTAAAGAGTATAAAAGTATGAAAATACTGCAAATACTGATGCAAATACTGCCCATTGTGTAGTTATGATTTGTCTTTAGGCTTGCCATCCTTCCACTTGCAAGTGGTAAGTGACGCGCATGCCCGATATGCACTGGGATCACACACACAGCGGCTCAGTCCCAAATCACTGCTCGTGCGCTTCACTCATGCGCTCTGTGAGCTGCGCAGGGCCGGGGAGTGCGCACCCTCCAGAGGGCACTCGCTGTTCAGGGCGGAGTGATTTGGAGCGCAGGATGCCTGCGGAGCCGAGCCGGTGAGGAGAAATTTACACATTTACATTTCAACTTGCGTGCCGTCTAATTAGTCATGTGATTAGCATATCCGTGTATTGGTGTTGCTGCGTGCACGCTAATCGTTTTTAAAAACGTTAATCTGATGATCCGCTGATACGGTCTAATGTAAACCCCACCGTAGTTTCTGTCAGTCTCATCGTGTGTGTGTGTGTAGTCCTGCTGTGTTACGCACTGTTGACGTGAGGATGGGTTAAACAGAGATGATTGTTCTGCAGGAATGTTGATGGGCCATTTCACACCGGAGTGTGTGTGTTCCGGCATTCGTGATATACAGAGTTCAAAGTCTCTTTACATCTGATCTGGGGTCAGTGTGCTGAGTCTTGACTTCAGTGGTGCAGGAACTTCTCTAATGAAAAGTCTAAGGCCCTGTCCACACGGCAACGGATTCAGGTGAATCTGATAAAATTGTTTATCGTTTCGGCCTGGTGTCCACACGGCACCGGCGTTTTGGGTGCCCCAAAACGAAATCTTTTGAGAACGGGTTCCAGAGTGGAAAAATCTGGCAACGGCGCCGTTGCGAAGTCGTCTGGATGAGTAGAACGGATTTGTTTACGATGACGTCACAACCACTTGTGCTTCACGCTGGGTAGAAGTGTAACGAACTCGATGCGAGTTGTCAACAAATTCTATAACTTGGTTCATGAAACGCGCTTACAAAATATTTTCACTGTGAATATTTATTGTGTAATGGTGCAAAGTGAGAGAGAGAGAATAGCCCTTAGGGCAGAGTCAATCCCGCCAGCAAAAATAGGGAAAAAAAGGAGCGATCTCACCTCTTCAGATGTTGGTTTAAGTCCTACAATACATTCCTCAAAAAGGGCGTAGAAGAACAAATTAATCCATCAACGTGTAGCATTCAATTTATTCCGGACCATTAAAGACGCCGCCTTCCACGTAGAATCATACGTCATCCTCGCCGCCATATTGGATGGGGCAAAGTGGAGAATAAAGATGCCACATTCATGTGCTGCGTTTAACTGCACCAACAGGTTTGCCGTCCAAACGAGATCACATGGGATTACCTTTCACAGGTGAGACTGGAAAAATACTTTTCATTGTATTTGGTCATTATAACGTCATTTTACGAACAGATGTTTCTGACTTTGTGGCTAATATGAAGTCTCGCGCATAATAGTTTGTGTATGCATCCTTACTTCTATTGTTCTGCTGTCTCCGATGGGACCGTCTTACAGCGCGCCTAGAGGTGTGGCATGCGTATTGCATCGTTTTCAGCAAGCGTTGCGTTGCCATATGAACCTGATATTTTACTGATCCGTTGCCCATGTGGATGCGATATTAAAAAAAAAAAAAAAAAATCTTGTTGCCGTTGTCGTGTGGGTGTAGCCTAAAAGGTAACGACAGTGGCAGCACTGTATCTGCTGACTCGGTAACTTGGTTTCAGTATCTGTGGTTTACCCTGGGCAGAAAATATTAAGTGGAAACATCAGAATCTCATTAATTTGGGGGTTGGGGGGATATATAACTTATTACTGTATATGGTTATAACCATTGTATTTTATTATTTTTTACTGTTGTCATATTGTGTGTAGTTTACAAAATAAAACTATCATATGTAAAAAAAAATAAACTTTTACAGTTTGCTCCTATCCATGATTTCATCTCTCTGTGTTAGATCTTGGGGCGTGTCCCCCATGAATAGGGCAGCAAAGACATCAAGTCAAGTTTATTTGTATAGCGCTTGTTAGGGTTCACCCAGTCGGAAACGGTCAACTTACTTCTCGGGACCCCCGCCCTCGTACCACCTGCAGAATTCTGGGACGGAACACCGCAAAAAAACAGAGAACCAGAGATCGGTTTCACTGCTGTTTATTCACAGTTTTCTCACCAAAGATGAAATATTACAAACACCTTTTATAACAAATTATAATCTCTCTAAACGGCTATTGTGTCTGTCGAATGTGTGTGTGTTTGTATGTGACCTCAGAGAGGGGTGTGTGTGTCTATGGGAGGGTGTGAGTAAGTGACATCATTTTGATATCTGTGTCTATTTGTGTGTGTATGTGTTTGACTTGCGTGCAAGTGAGCAGCTTGATCTTGGGGCAGGTCAAATAATCTCCATCAGTGTGTGTGTGTAAATCATAACATAATGACATATTTCTGATCATATGACATGATAGCAAGGTACAGACAGATTTTAAAGGTCATTGCCTACGTACACCCCTTCAGGTCAGATATGTACTTAAGATGGTGATGGAATTTTTAAACACAGATAATATGTCTAGTCTACAAAGTCTATTCAAAGAAGGTCAAATACATCAGAAATTAATGCCAAGTTAAAGAATCTAAAAGCTAAACAATGAAAAAGCTAAAATATTAAAATCATAATTCTTAACACATGAATGTGTCTTGTGCTAAGTCAGCAAATTACATCTTGATTCAGCAATATGTAGTAAACAAAAATAAGAACAAACTTAACAACTGGCAAAACAAAGAAATGCTACTTCACCAGAGAAAGGTCAAACAGGATTCAACATTAAAGAAACTGGTTAACTCTAACAATCTTAAATCACAATCCTAGCTATAAGCTAACTTAAATCATGGCATTAAATCTAACTTTTAATTCCCAATACACATTGGCTATGCAGCTGTGGTTGTGTGTGATATCACCGCAGACCCTGTCGCCATCTAGACACATCTCTGATCAACAATACACATTTCATATCAAAACAAGCAAAATGTTCCCAAACAATGTCCAGCCGAGACAAAAGGTCATTTTCACTGAACAGAAATTAATCCTTAATTTTCTCACCATTTTAATAAATTACTGCCTTCTTGTAATGATTGTAATTATTTATCCTTACATAATAATAAACCCTAACAGCGCTTTTAACAATAAATATTGTCGCAAAGCAGCTTTACAGAATTTGAACGACTTAAAATATGAGCTAATTTTATCCCTAATCTATCCCCAATGAGCAAGCCTGTGGTGACGGTGGCAAGGAAAAACTCCCTCAGACAACATGAGGAAGAAACCTCGAGAGGAACCAGACTCAAAAGGGAACCCATCTCCATCTGGGAAACAACAGACAACATGACTATAACGTTAACAGTCCTAACATAAAGTCAGCTTTGTTGATGCTATAAACCCCCCACCGACGGAAACCCGAGGGCAAAACCGTTCATGACAACCACAGTCCCAAAGTCAGCAAGTCAACTGCAGTCCCCAGCCACAAAGCACCACTGCAAGAGTCCAGAGCGTTCTCCAGGCGCGACCCCCATCTGTCCACATGGGGCCATCCTCCACAGGAGCGACGCGATGAGACTCCAACCAGACACAGGGCACCAGGATGGATCAGGCAGGCCCGAGGACCGACATGTAACTCAGAGGGACAGATTTGGGGGGAGGGGGAGAGAGAGAAGAGAGAAAACACAGGTTGTTAGGTATTGCCCAATGTCACCTGAATAAGTAGGAACAGTAAGTAAGGAGTACAGTATACATATTGCACTGAGTACAAGCAGGGACTCCAGCAACTAACTATGACAGCATAACTAAAAGGGGTGAGCCAGAAGGTAACACAGGCATGAGGGGCCCCGGGACATAAAGCAGCAGCCACTACACAGTCAACAAACTCGACTGAGCAAGCAAGTGGGGGACTGACAGCATCCATACATCCCAGTTTACCAAGACACTATGTCTGAGGACCCTCTAGATCTACACCTTTACCTCATAAACATCATTAACACAAGGCTTGACTAAACAGATGTTTTCAGCCTAGAATTAAACACTGAGACTATGTCTGATTACCAAACACTACTTGGAAGGTTGTTCCATAACTGTGGAGTTTTGTAAGAAAAGGCTCTGCCCCCTGATGTAGCCTTCACTCTACGAGGTACCAGCAGATAGCCTGCACCTTTTGATCTAAGTAGGCATGGCAGGTCATAAGGGGTGTTCACACGGCAACTTTTACTCCGGTGTAGCACCGGGGCTGCCCCGGTAGAGCGTTCACACGGTACAAAGTTATACCGGTGTAGCCCCTGAAAGCTGCTTAAACCGGTGCAAATCTAACCCTGCTCGGGAGGTGGTTTAAGAAATTTACTCCGGAGTAAATGCTAGTTTGCGGGGCAGCACCGATATAAAATGGGACGTCTGAACGCTACAGGGGTAGACTCGCTACGCGTGAGGAGAGTTGATTACATACGGGCATTGCATAATTTGCATCCTGGTATTTTGCGCTTCCAAAATGGCGAATATCAACAACAACAGAACTGCGTGTCTTCCAGTGTTGCCAGATTGTCAGTTTTAAGTGCATTTTGGTGGATTTGAACATATTTTGGGCTGGAAAAAGTCAGCAATATCTGGCAACACTGGTGTCTTCATCCACGTTGTTTTCCCGGCGCTTGATGATGCCATGACAACCGGGAAAAGGAAGTACATTTTCACGCATGCGCATATTTCATTTCCGCATTATTACTATCGGAAATGATAGTAATAATGATAGGAAATGATAATAATAAAAGGAAATGATATCAAAACTTTATTACTATCAAAGGAAATTATAAAGTTTTTGCTACTATTGCACGGTCGCAGAAACTGCAGTGTGACCGCAAGTGGGGCTGCACCGGTGCTAACACGCTTCTCTCTAGTAAGCAGGGTTGTGACGTGTGAACGCTCCACAAAATTTACACCGGTGTAAGATATATCGCAACAAAATACATCGGTGCAGCATCGATGCAAATATGTGCCGTGTGAACAGGGCTATAGAGGACCAGAAGTTCACTCAGATACTGTGGTGCGAGACCATTCAGTGCTTTAAAGGTCAATAGTAGTATTTTATAATGAATACGAAATTTGATTGGGAGCCAATGCAGTGTGGATAAGACAGGGGTGATGTGGTCATATTTTCTAGTTCTAGTAAGGACTCTTGTTGTTGCATTTTGAACTAACTGGAGCTTGTTTATGCACTTATTGGAACATCCAGACAGTAAGGCATTTCAATAATCCAACCTGGAGGTAACAAAAGCATGAACTAGTTTTTCCGCGTCATGTAGTGACATTAAATTTCTTATCTTAGCAATATTTCTGAGATGAAAGAAAGCTATCCGGGTAATGTTATCAATGTGAGTTTCGAATGAAAGACTGGGGTCAATAATCACTCCGAGGTCTTTTACTGCTGCACGCGAAGAAACAGAAAGGCCATCCAGAGTTACTGTGGAATCAGAAAACTTGCTTCTAGCTGCATGTGTTCCGAGTACAAGTACTTCAGTCTTGTCAGAGTTAAGCAGAAGGAAATTAATAAGCATCCAGTGTCTAATGTCCTTTACACATTCCTCAATTCTATTAAGCTGATGTCTCTCATCAGGTTTTGCAGAAAAATACAACTGTGTGTCATCAGCATAACAGTGGAAACTAATACAATGTTTACGAATAATAATCACCCAGAGGTTATATATATATATATATATATTTAAAAAAAAAGCAGTGGACCCAAGACAGAACCTTGTGGAACTCCAAACTTTACTTCAGTACGTCTAGAAAGATCACCATTTATATCAACATACTGATAGCGATCAGTTAAATAAGAGCTGAGCCAGGAGAGGGCCGTTCCCTTAACTCCCGCAACATTTTCTAGTCTATCCAGAAGAATGGAATGATCAATGGTATCAAATGCTGCACTAAGGTCAAGCAACACAAGCAGCGAGACACAGCCCTGATCAGACGCCAACAGTAGGTCGTTTACTACTTTAACCAGAGCTGTCTCTGTGCTATGATGAGGTCTAAATCCTGACTGATACATTTCATGGATGTTATTCCTATGTAAATATGAGCATAACTGCTGTGCCACAGCTTTTTCAAGGATCTTGGAGATAAAGGGGAGGTTTGATATTGGCCGATAATTGGACAGCTGACAGGGATCAAGGTCAGGTCTTTTAATCAGGGGTTTGATAACTGCTAGTTTAAAGGATTTGGGTATATAGCCAATCGTAAGAGAAGAATTTATTATTTTTAGAAGCGGTTCAATTACTTCAGGTATTATCTGTTTGAATAGACGTGTACGTAAGGGATCTAGTACGCAAGTTGAGGCTTTTGATGTGGAGATTAATGAAAGTAATTCAATTTCTCTAAAGGGAGTAAAACATTCTAATTGCTGATCTGACACAGTTATATTGTTAACTACAGGGTCACTAACATTGTCTGACCTTAAATTAGTAGTTTGAATTTTTTGTCGGATATTCTCAATTTTGTCATTAAAAAAATTCATGAAGTCGTTGCTACTACATACTACAGGTGTGCATGTGTCTATAGTGGACTTATTCCTGGTTAATTTTGCTACAGTATTAAATAGGAATCTAGGATTATTTTTGTTATCTTCTTTCAGGGAGGAGAGATATGTTGATCTCGCAGCACTAAGAACTTTTCTATACTTCAGGAAGCTCTCCTTCCACGCTCATTTGAACACTACCAATTTTGTTTGACGCCATTTACATTCCAATTTTCGAGTGGTCTGTTTTAAAGTGCGAGTGTCATCATTATACCTGGGTGCTAATTTTTTTTGTCTGACCATTTTCCTTTTAAGTGGAGCTAGATTATCTAAGGTATGGTGGAATGTTGACTCTAAGGCCAAGTTTACATTAGACCGTATATGTCTCGTTTTCTTCGCGGATGCACTGTCCGTTTACATTAAAACGCCTGGAAACGGGAATCCGCCAGGGTCCACGTATTCAATCCAGATCGTGTCTGGTCCGGTGCTGTGTAAACATTGAGAATACGCGGCTACACTGTGCTGAGCTCTAGCTGGCGTCGTCATTGGACAACGTCACTGTGACATCCACCGTCCTGATTTGCTGGCGTTGGTCATGTGACGCGACTGCTGAAAAACGGCGCGGACTTCCGCCTTGTATCACCTTTCATTAAAGAGTATAAAAGTATGAAAATACTGCAAATACTGATGCAAATACTGCCCATTGTGTAGTTATGATTGTCTTTAGGCTTGCCATCCTTCCACTTGCAAGTGGTAAGTGACGCGCATGCCCGATATGCACTAGGATCACACACACAGCGGCTCAGTCCCGAATCACTGCTCGTGCACTTCACTCGTGCGCTCTGTGAGCTGCGCAGGGCCGGAGTGCGCACCCTCCAGAGGGCACTCGCTGTTCAGGGCGGAGTGATTTGGAGCGCAGGATGCCTGCGGAGCCGAGCGTATCTGTGTATTGGCGTTGCTGTGTGCACGCGAATCGTGTATTGGCGTTGCTGTGTGCATGCTAATCGTTTTAAAAACGTTAATCTGATGATCCGCTGATACGGTCTAATGTAAACCCCACCTAAGCATTCAGTTGCCTTATCAAGTTCTGCAGGGGCTGACAGTGACCCAATCAAAGTTGATAACTCTGGGAGATCATTTATAAAGCTCTGTGCAGTAGTTGATGTGAATGTACGTTTAATACAGTCACGTGGTGAGGTGCATATATTATTACTCAGACATATTTTGAATAAGAAGAGATAATGATCTGAGATAACTTCAGACTGTGGAAGTATGACTATATTTTCTACGTTTAACCCGAATATTAGTATTAAATCGAGGGTGTGACCGCCATCATGGGTCAGTCCTATGACATTCTGATTAATCTACTGAATCTAAAATGGACACAAACGCTGTTTTCAAAGGGTCTTCTGGGTTATCGAAGTGAATATTAAAATCTCAGACAACTAAAGCTTTGTCTCAGGAAATAACCAGATCGGAGATCAAATCTGCAAATTCAGAAAGAAACTCAGAATATGGCCCCGGGGGCCTGTAAATAATAAGTAACAGAATTAACTGGGTAGACTTATTTTTTGAGGCTACATACATTATATGAGTATGAAGAACTTCAAATGTATTAAATTTATAACCAGGTTTTTGTGTTACACCTAGATAATTATTATAAATAACCGCGATGCCTCCTCCTCCTCCTCTGCCAGTTAGACAAGGCTGGTATATGTAACTGTATCCAGGAGGACTAGCTTCATTTAATGCTATATATTCATTTGTCTTAATCCATGTTTCAGCCGGGGCCCCACCCTGGAGCCAGGTCCGGGGTTGGGGTTCGTATGCGAGCACCTGGACCTTTGCCCACGGGGCCCGGCTGGGCTCAGCCCAAAGCGGTGACGTGGGCCCGACCTCCTGTGGGTTCACCACCCACAGAGGTAGCTGTAGGGGGCCGGTGCAGTGTGGATTGGGCGGCAGTCGAAGGCAGGGGCCTCGACGACCTGATCCGCGAACACAGTAGCTAACTGTTGGGACATAGAATGTCACTTTGCTGGGTGGGGAAAGAGCCTGAGCTCTTCACACCTACGCTCAATTTAGAGTCACCAGTTAACCTAACCTGCATGTCTTTGGACTGTGGGGGAAATTGGAGCACCCGGAGGAAACCCATGCGGACACGGGGAGAACATGCAAACTCCGCACAGAAAGGCCCTCGCTGGCCACGGGGCTCGAACCCAGACCTTCTTGCTGTGAGGCGACAGCGCTAACCACTACACCACCGGGCCGCCCATATTAGTTAAATGTATCTTAGAAATTGGGTCGAGTGATGGAGGGAAATTTTGTTTATTTTTATTTTTGAAAAACAGGATAAAATAGGAGAATATACTACAGGGTGTTTCAAAAAAATTGATATCATTTCACAATCTAATAACTTTGCCAATTCTCGTTCAATTGATCTCAAATTTTAGGTATAGAAATGGATGATGGCACGGTGGTGTAGTGGTGAGCACTGTCACCTCACAGCAAGAAGGTTCTGGGTTCGAGCCCCGTGGCTGCATCCCCAGCTACAATATAAGTATTGGGCAAAGGACGTCAGATCACTTGTCAATTTTTTCAGCAGAAATGATGGCTATTATACTGGCCCTGCAGTGGGTGGAGGAGGTGAAGCCTAGTAAAGCAGTTATTTGCTCAGATTCTAATTATGTCTTCCTTAAATAGTATCCAGAGTGGGAAATCTACATGCTGACAAGATCTCTTAGATGAAATTAACCATCTAGTATTTAAGATTAATCAACATAAAACTTTTATTCAGTTCACATGGGTTCCAGCTTATAAGGGGGTTGAGGGTAATGAGAAAGTGGATAAAATGGCCATCAAGGCAAATGAGGTTGAGTTAGAAGTCCCATTAAGCAAGGCAGAAATTAAAGTAATAATCAAAGACAACATCAACAAAATGTGGCAGGAGAGATGGAATACAGAGGAGAAAGGAAGGCATCTATATAATTTATAAAAGGAGGTGGTGTTTAGAAGGGGTGGTGAACTGAAACGACAGGAGGAGGTTTGGTTGACGAGGCTGAGGATAGTGGGTTGTATATAATAGGGAAACATCATTCTGGGGCCTGTGCACACTGTGGAGAAGTAGAAAAGGTTGAGCATGTTCTTATACACTGTACACAGTATTCCAGTGAAAGAGAGATGATGGGGAGAACATTAAGAAAATCTGTAACTATAGACAACTTATTAAGTCAGCCATTCACACAATCAGCAGTAATAGCTCTAACACAGTATTTAAAGGACACTCAACTAACAAATAGAATTTAGTGTTTGTTTGGTTTTTTAAATCAGTCTGATCCTCTTAATTGGTTTACGGGAAGATTTTTTGTTTGGTTATCCTCGTAATTGGTTTACGGGAAAATTTTTTGTTTGGTTATCCTTGTAATTGGTTTACGGGAAGATTTTTGTTTGGTTATCCTCGTAATTGGTTTACGGGAAGATTTTTTGTTTGGTTATCCTCGTAATTGGTTTACGGGAAGATTTTTGTTTGGTTATCCTCGTAATTGGTTTACGGGAAGATTTTTTGTTTGGTTATCCTCGTAATTGGTTTACGGGAAGATTTTTGTTTGGTTATCCTTGTAATTGGTTTACGGGAAGATTTTGTTTGGTTCATGGGACAATTTGGCCAGAGTTTCTCTAAGCTCCAGTGAGGTGGGACGAGGGCTGATGGGGCAAGCCCGCCCTCTGAGCACCAATACACGTCAAGAAGAGCAAGGATTAACTCTATTTTATTTTCCATGAAAAGTCACACTTTTATTTACCACCATAAGTTGTAGAGTGAATAGAAAACAGTCAAGACATTTTTCTGGCCATTTTGAGCATTTAATCGACCCCACAAATGTGATGCTCCAGAAACTCAATCTGCTCAAAGGAAGGTCAGTTTTATAGCTTCTCTAAAGAGCTAAACTGTTTTCAGCTGTGCTAACATGATTGTACAAGGGTTTTCTAATCATCCATTAGCCTTCTGAGGCAATGAGCAAACACATTGTACCATTAGAACACTGGAGTGATAGTTGCTGGAAATGGGCCTCTACACACCTATGTAGATATTGCACCAGAAACCAGACATTTGCAGCTAGAATAGTTATTTACCGCATTAGCAATGCATAGAGTGTATTTCTGATTAGTTTAAAGTGATCTTCATTGAAAAGAACAGTGCTTTTCATTACTATTTCAGCTAGAAGGCTAGAATTCTTCTGTGACCTTGTGTCTCACTGTGTGATGACACATTGCTCGAGACATAATATTGATATCTTTTTGAACATTCTATCAGGACATGACCTGCTCAAGGTCTGACTACAGGCTCAGTTTTGATTTATTCTCATGCAAGCATTTGCAATAATTAATATCCCTTGAGATCACACCTCAGCCCGGTAGATGGCGGTAATACACATCGATTGTTAACCGCCAATAAATCGACAGAAGAAGAAGAGGAGGTTGGATGTTGGTAGGCTTGGTCGGAAGGAAACGGAAGGAAGGAGGAGGGGGCGGTGTTTGGTGTCAATCGCAGTTCTTGGAAAGTTTGTGGTGTTACATAACACAGCATCATTCTATTTTCTTTTTCTTTGCTTATTAGGATTATAGTAGTTTGAGTGGAGGGGGTATTTTGCGGGAGTATCGGCCGACGGCCTGTATAGGTCCAGTAGACAATACACTTGCACGATATTCTCTACCATGGCGTGTAGTCAGGAAGAGGAGGATTGCTGGAGCATGGATGATTTAGATGGGGATGATGGTAGTTGGCAATTAAGGAAAATGCATAAAGCTAAACGACTGAGAGTTAAAGGTTCTGAGGAGAGATGGAATGTTGTTGTGAGGTTTGAAGATGGTGGAGTTAAAAACATGGATCCAACAAAGCTGACAAAAATAATTAAGAATCAGGTTGGAGAGGTTAAATATGCTAGGATTCTAAATGATGGCAATTTATTACTAGGATGTATGTCTGAAGAGCAAGCTGGGAGGGGTGAAAAGTTGCAAGCTATTGGAAACGCAAAGGTAGTGAAGGTGGTTAGAGTTGGTGATCAAGGGAGTAAAGGTGTGATTTATGGGATTCCCTTGTCAGTGGAGATCAAGGAGCTAGTTTGGCATCTAAAAGAAAGGTGTGACGCTGTTCAGAGTGCAAAGCGGTTAACTAGGGGATTTGAGAAAGCGGAAACTGAGTTGATTTTAATTCAGTTTAGTACTAAAGAGATGCCAACAGAGCTTTATTTTGGATACATGAGATACAGTGTGAGAGAATTCACCCACAAGCCAATGAGATGTTTCAAGTGTCAAAAATTTGGTCATGTTGCTAAAATGTGTAAAGGGGAGAAAAGATGTGCAAAATGTGGTGGGGCTCATGATTATGGAGAGTGTGTAGAAGGAACTACTCCTAAATGTTGTAATTGTGGAGGACGGCATAGTGCAGCTTATTGTGGGTGTGAAGTAATGAGAAGGGAGACAGAAATTCAGAATGTGAAAATGAAAAGCAAAAAGTTACCTATGCAGAAGCAGTTAAAAGGGTGGAACAGTCAAGGACTAATGGAAGAAGCATTAGAGGGGAATTAGCCACAGATAAAGAATGGTTGATGAGACAAGAAATTGTTAAAGAGAAGGAGAAAAAGGAATGGGTGGAAAAGAGAGATCTAGTTATCTTTATTGCAGGGGTGATTAATGCAACAGCTGAAGTCCAAAACAGAGAGAATTCAAATTATTGCCAAAGCAGCGACTCAACATCTGGGTATGTTGGGTTTAAAATGGGAGGAGATCAGAGATGGCCTTAGTGTGGCATCAGCAGGCCAGGAGGGAAGTAGTGTGGGATGACCATACCGGTTATGTTACTTTTACAATGGAATGCAAGGAGTTTGTTAGCAAATGGCCAAGAGTTTAAACAGTTTATAGATAACAGGAGTATGGTTCCAGACATAATATGTATCCAGGAAACATGGTTAAAACCTAGGTTTGATTTTGGTATTTCTAACTATATAGCTATTAGGAGGGATAGAGAGGAAGGGAGTGGTGGGGGCTGTATTACCTTTGTAAAACAGGATATGCCATATAGGGTTTTGGGTATAGGGAAGGAACAAGAATATGTGGTAGTTGAAATATGGGCAGACAATAAGAAAATTGTAGTAATTAATTACTATAACCCATGTAGGCAAATACAGTTAAAAGAGTTAGAAGAAATAGAAGGGCAGGATAGAGATAATATTATTTGGTGTGGCGATTTTAATGCTCATAATACATTGTGGGGGGGAGATAGGATAGATAATAATGGGCAAGTGATTGAGGAGTTAATGGATGAAAAAAAATTTAGTTTGTTTGAATGATGGTAAAGGTACTAGGATTGATATTAGAACTGGGAAAGAGTCAACCTGACAATTTTATCTAGCAGACTGGCATCAAAATGTGAGTGGGAAGTACTATGGGAAGTGATCACTACCCAATTATATGCAAGCTAGACATTGATGTAAGGATGAGTACAGACGACAGTCATGGGAGGTGGATTTTTAAAAAGGCAAACTGGGAGAAGTTTATGGAAACTAGTAATTTGCACATTAGTTCAGTCCAGTTAACAGATGATATAGAAAGGAATGAAATAGAGGTGCGTCAGAGTATTTATATGGCTTCAGTGACTGCAATACCAAAAAGTTCAGGAAAATTTATAAAAAGAGCAGTTCCATGGTGGAATGCTGAGTGTGAACAGGTTGTGAGGGATAGGAACAGAGCCTTCAGGAGGTTAAAAAGAACGCATAACTTTCAGGATCTAATTCAGTATAAGAAGTCTCAGGCAGTAGTTAAAAGGACGATACGACAGAGGAAAATAACATATTGGAGAGAGTATTGTAGTTCAATTGGAAGTAATGTTAGTATTAACAATGTATGGGGAATGATTAAAAAAATGGAGGGTAATAGGAGGGAGTGGAATTATCCCGTTCTTACAGATGGAGTTCAGTTGGCTATATCAAACCTGGAAAAAGCAGAAATGATGGTTAATACTCTGAGTAAGATACATAGTTCTATCAATTTATCAGAAGAAAGAAGGGGAAGGGAACAAACAAGGAGTATTTATGCTGGGGTATTTAAGGAGTATTTATGTCCCAATTCCAAAAAAGTTGGGACAAAGTACAAATTGTAAATAAAAACGGAATGCAATGATGTGGAAGTTTCAGAATTCCATATTTTATTCAGAATAGAACATAGATAACATATCAAATGTTTAAACTGAGAAAATGTATCATTTAAAGAGAAAAATTAGGCGATTTTAAATTTCATGACAACAACACATCTCAAAAAAGTTGGGACAAGGCCATGTTTCCCACTGTGAGACATCCCCTTTTCTCTTTACAACAGTCTGTAAATGTCTGGGGACTGAGGAGACAAGTTGCTCAAGTTTAGGGATAGGAATGTTAACCCATTCTTGTCTAATGTAGGATTCTAGTTGCTCAACTGTCTTAGGTCTTTTTTGCCGTATCTTCCGTTTTATGATGCGCCAAATGTTTTCTATGGGTGAAAGATCTGGACTGCAGGCTGGCCAGTTCAGTACCCGGACCCTTCTTCTACGCAGCCATGATGCTGTAATTGATGCAGTATGTGGTTTGGCATTGTCATGTTGGAAAATGCAAGGTCTTCCCTGAAAGAGACATCGTCTGGATGGGAGCATATGACGCGGTACGCGGTGGTCCGGACTACCGTTGTGGTCCGGACCACGCCGTTTTCAGGTGTGGTCCGGACCACCAAGTTCAGAAGACAAATAAATTTTAAATTTTCAGCTACTTCTTCCCCTAATTTAGAATAAATTCTTTCCTTTGCCCTTTCTTCTGTTGCTTTGTAGTCTCTAGCACATTTTTTCTTATTCCTTAGAAGCTGTTCATAACCACCCTGAGACATAATGACGAAAGTTGGTAAAATTATTTTTCACTTCCCTCGTGGCAGCTCCCGCTTTTTTACATGCGTTAGAACTGGTATCTTTTATTGCGCGTGTGTTTTACGCATGCATTTCTCTTCCGGTTTGAGAAAAAATAACAAATGATGTACGACTTTGTAAAAAAACTCGTATTAAATGACAAACACAGTATGATTTTGGTAAGTTTTTATTTATATCGTAATATAATACAGCATACGGTGAACCGGACCACAATCCAGGAAAAATAATTAATTAATGCCCTCGTTTTGTATGGAAAATACGGTGATCCGGACCACCGCGTACCGCGTCATATGTTGCTCTAGAACCTGGATATACCTTTCAGCATTGATGGTGTCTTTCCAGATGTGTAAGCTGCCCATGCCACATGCACTAATGCAACCCCATACCATCAGAGATGCAGGCTTCTGAACTGAGCGCTGATAACAACTTGGGTCGTCCTTCTCCTTTTTAGTCCGAATGACACGGCATCCCTGATTTCCATAAAGAACTTCAAATTTTGATTCGTTTGACCACAGAACAGTTTTCCACTTTGCCACAGTCCATTTTAAATGAGCCTTGGCCCAGAGAAGACGTCTGCGCTTCTGGATCATGTTTAGATACGGCTTCTTCTTTGAACTATAGAGTTTTAGCTGGCAACGGCGGATGGCACGGTGAATTGTGTTCACAGATAATGTTCTCTGGAAATATTCCTGAGCCCATTTTGTGATTTCCAATACAGAAGCATGCCTGTATGTGATGCAGTGCCGTCTAAGGGCCCGAAGATCACGGGCACCCAGTATGGTTTTCCGGCCTTGACCCTTGCGCACAGAGATTCTTCCAGATTCTCTGAATCTTTTGATGATATTATGCACTGTAGATGATGATGTGTTCAAACTCTTTGCAATTTTACACTGTCGAACTCCTTTCTGATATTGCTCCACTATTTGTCGGCGCAGAATTAGGGGGATTGGTGATCCTCTTCCCATCTTTACTTCTGAGAGCCGCTGCCACTCCAAGATGCTCTTTTTATACCCAGTCATGTTAATGACCTATTGCCAGTTGACCTAATGAGTTGCAATTTGATCCTCCAGCTGTTCCTTTTTTGTACCTTTAACTTTTCCAGCCTCTTATTGCCCCTGTCCCAAATGAGCCAATATTTGGCATGAAATTTCAAAATGTCTCACTTTCGACATCCGATATGTTGTCTATGTTCTATTGTGAATACAATGTCAGTTTTTGAGATCTGTAAATTATTACATTCCATTTTTATTTACAATTTGTACTTTGTCCCAACTTTTCTGGAATCGGGGTTGTACAAAAGAAAGGAAAATTAGAGGATAAATATAATGTTCCTCTTACAATAAGACAGTTAAGAAATGCCCTGGATGAGTGTAAGAATTCAGCTCCTGGTAAAGATGAAGTGTGCTATAATATGTTAAGACATTTAAGTGATAGGGGAATTGAGGTTGTTTTAAAGATGTTTAATAAAGTTTGGGAGCAAGGAAAGATTCCTGCAGGATGGAAGGAGGCTGTTATTGTTCCAATTAGAAAACCAGGAAAAGATGCTAGTAATCCGGCAAATTATAGGCATATAGCTTTAACTTCTCACTTAGGTAAATTGATGGAAAGAATGGTTAATTGTAGGTTAATGCACTTTATTGAAGAAAGGGGTTTGATGGTGAGCTGTCAGAGTGGTTTTAGGAAGGGGAGAAGTACTGTTGACTCAATCGTATGTCTTGAGGATGAAATAAGGAAAGCACAAGTAAAGAAAGAAACTGTTGTGGCAGTGTTTTTAGATGTAGAAAAGGCCTATAATATGCTTTGGGTGGAGGGACTTTTAATTAAAATGCATATATTAGGGATTAGGGGAAACATGTTTAATTGGGTAATGGACTTTTTAACTAATAGAAGCATCCAGGTGAAAATAGGGAAAGATATGTCAAGAAGATGTTTAGTTGAGAATGGAACTCCACAAGGAAGTGTTATTAGCCCATTGTTATTTAATATAATGATTAATGATATTTTTCTAGGGCGGCACGGTGGTGTAGTGGTTAGCGCTGTCGCCTCACAGCAAGAAGGTCCTGGGTTCGAGCCCCGGGGCCAGCGAGGGCCTTTCTGTGCGGAGTTTGCATGTTCTCCCTGTGTCCGCGTGGGTTTCCTCCGGGTGCTCCGGTTTCCCCCACAGTCCAAAGACATGCAGGTTAGGTTAACTGGTGACTCTAAATTGACCGTAGGTGTGAATGTGAGTGTGAATGGTTGTCTGTGTCTATGTGTCAGCCCTGTGATGACCTGGCGACTTGTCCAGGGTGTACCCCGCCTTTCGCCCATAGTCAGCTGGGATAGGCTCCAGCTTGCCTGCGACCCTGTAGAAGGATAAAGCGGCTAGAGATAATGAGATGAGATGAGATATTTTTCTAATGTTCAGCCAGGGATAGGGAGATCTCTATTTGCTGATGATGGTAGTTTGTGGAAAAGGGGGAAAAATGTGAAGTACACCCTGAAGAAGGTTCAGGAAGCTTTAACCTTAGTAGAAGACTGGGTAAGAGATGGGGTTTTAGATTCTCTATTGAAAAGACTAAATTAATGTTTTTTACTAGAAAGAAGGTACCTGAAAATATGCAACTACAGCTGTATGGTAGACCATTGGAAAGGGTTAAGAGTTTCAAATTTCTTGGTGTTATCTTTGATGTAAGACTTACCTGGAGAGATCATATTTCAAAAATAATAGACAAAAGTAAAAGAGTCATGAACTTAATGAGATGTCTTGCTGGAACAGAATGGGGAGCAGATGTAGCATCCTTGAAGCAGATTTATGTTTATTTAATCAGGTCAAGAATTGACTATGGGTGTTTAGTGTATGGTTCTGCAGCCAAATCCGTTTTAGCTGGGTTAGATGTAGTTCAAGCTAAGGCGTTGAGAATATGCACGGGAGCTGTACGATCTTCTCCAGTGTGTTCGCTACAAGTGGAAACAGGTGAAATGCCACTTGGTTTAAGAAGAAGGCAGCTTCAAGCTAACTATTGGGTCAATTTGATGGGTCAGAGATGTGATCACCCTGTAAAATGTGTAATTGAACCATCATGGGAGAGGGAGGTGGCAAGACTCAAGTTTTGGGTGGTCTGGAGAAACTGTAGCACAGAAATTGAACATTCTTAATAAGAGCTTTTGTTCAGTAGTAATGTGGCCTTTAATTCCTGTATGGCAATTGGAGGTTCCAGACACTGACTTGAAATTGCTTGAAATTAAGATGGAAAATCCTGAGGTAGACTTGGCATTTGAATTTCAGTGTCATGTAAGAGAAAGATATAAGAACCATATACTAATTTTTACTGATGGGTCAAAAGATCAAGACACAGGAGCTACAGGGTCAGCCTTTTTTGTTCAGAGTTTTAATTTTCAAGCTTTTAAAAGAACTTCAGATTTTTTAAGTGTATTTACTGTGGAGCTCTATGCAATCCTAATGGCAATACAGTAGGTTGAACAGATACAGAGACAGAAAGTACTGATATGTAGTGACTCTGTGTCAGCTATTAGTTGCATTGGAAAAGGTTTGTCAAAAAGCAGACAGGATCTAATTTATGAGATTTTACTGATAATTAGTGGTGTGAAAAGAAGAGGGATAGAGGTGTCGTTTATATGGGTCCCAGCTCATGTAGGTGTCACATCTAATGAAAAAGTGGATAAATTAGCCAAGAAAGCTTGTCAAAGAGAGTCCATAGATGTAAATATAAAGTTATCAAAATCAGAGGGCAAAAGTATTGTGTGGCAAGAAACAATTTTAAAATGGCAACAGAGTTGGCAACAAGAAACAAAGGGTAGGCATCTATTCTCAATTTCTAGTAGAGTAACTGACTCAGTTGGTTGTAAAAGAGGGAGTAATCGTAAGGAGGAAGTTATTTTTGCAAGGTTGAGAATTGGGCATACATTTTTAAATAGCACTTTGTTTTTATTGGGAAACCATCAGAATGGTCTGTGTTCTTGTCAGGAACCTGAGACAGTTCATGTCATACTCTTTTGCAGAAATTATGACAGTCAAAGACAGGAACTGCTCGGACAGTTGCGTGGACTTGGTTTGGAAGAGGTGACTTTGAAAAGCATTTTAGAAATAGGATCAAGTGGAAAGGGAAGACGATTTTTCTTAAAGTTTTTATCGGACACTGGTCTGTATAGTAGGATATAGTGTAATTGGGCCTTAATTAGGCATCAATCCTGTAGAGGGGAGCAATGCAACTATTTGGATGCCGGCTGCCGTAAAACTCCAAAGAAGCAGAAGAAGCCCCGTGGCTGGTGAGGGCCTTTCCATAGATTTACATATGGCCCTTTTCCACTACCCTTTTTCAGCTCACTTCAGCTCGCTTCAGCTCACTTCAGCCCGACACGGCTCGCGTTTCGACTACCAAAAACCAGCACGACTCAGCTCGTTTCAGCCCTGCTTAGCCCCTAAAACTCGCACCGTTTTGGAGTGGGGCTGAAGCGAGCCAAACCGTGCCGACTGAGGTTGGGGGCGTGAGCAGACACTCCCCTGTGCACTGATTGGTGAGGAGGCGTGTCCTCACATGCCCACACACGCCCCGCGAGCACGCTGGGATCTGTAAACACCGCAAACCCGGAAGGAGAATAATTATGAATTACGAGAATTTCTGAAGCCTTATGCGCCTCGCCTCATCTATACGCTCTTGCCAGTATCTGTTGGCGTTGTCGGTGACAACAAGCCACAGCACCAAGACCAGCAACACTAACGACCCCATGTCCTCCATGTTTATTGTTTACTATCCGGGTCGTGAGACTACCGCTTAAAAGCTCACTGAATCAGTGACATACAGAGCATCGTGGACGAGTTCGCGGAGCGCAAGGCTCGTCGTATGCCCTTCAAATAATGCGCGCAGTAGGCTATTGATGTTTTATTATGAGCCATGTACAGTATGTCACCTAATGTTTTTTTGTTTCTGAGTTACATGTTCGTTTGAAGGACTTAATGTACAAAATAACATAGTTGCACCCCGTAGTGTTGAAATTGGTAAACACAGTGCATTCAGTGAGGTTTGCACCGCCCTCCTTTTATTTCTGACTCTTCCTGTCACCGTTGCAACCTCTGAGCGCTCATTCGTATGCCCTTCAAATAATGTGCGCAGTATAGGCTATTGATGTTTTATTATGAGCCATGTACAGTATCCTAATGTTTTTTGTTTCTGAGTTACATGTTCGTTTGAAGGACTTGATGTACTAAATAACATAGTTGCACCCGGTAGTGTTGAAATTGGTAAACACCGCAGTTGCGGACATTTTGTAGCCTAAAATGATGTTATGATAAGCTTTAATAAAGGGCCCGGTCATTTGCCCCGCCCCCGGCCCGGCTCTGACTTGTTCCGCCACTGTCACTGATGTCACTGTTTGCGCTGCTTAACGACATCACGTGACGTCCACCCACTTTCGCTAACTCCACCCAATGTGTCCACCCACTTCCAGCCAGCACGGTTCAGCGCGGTTGTAGTCGAAATGCAACTTCAATAGCCCCGCTCAGCTCGACTCAGCTCGACTCGGCACGGCACGGCTCAGCCGCGTTTGTAGTGGAAAAGCGGCAATAGAAGACTAGATACCTCGTCCCCGTTGCCCATCAACGAAGTCGAACGTCCGCACATGGCGGCCATCTTACCTCAGACAGCTGGCTTACCCATTACATTGTGTTGGTAGCGATATGTACTTTTCAGATGACCGTAACTTCAAGTTTCAATCGATATTCAAACGGTTTGGTTTGTTATATAAAAAAACAAACGGAAGTATGTATTTATGATATTAATGATGAATAATCATTTTATGTTTTAAAAAAAATACGCATAGCTTGGCGAAAATATTTCAGTATACTACAGACTGTAAGACAGGATGCATGCTGAAATTCCTCTGCTGTGAGAAGCCTAACACTGCATACTTATGGATAACTGCGGCCTTAGGACAAATAACCATACAATTTATTTCCAATTTTTAGTGAAAATATTTTTACATGTGATAGGGCCTTAGGGGAAGCTAAAGTTAAATAAACAGCTTACTCACTTCTGAAACTTCAGAAATACTTCATCCACCTCAAAAACCTAATGCACTCACATCATAGCATAATAACAAATGCAAACTCACATCATAGCATAATAACAAATGCACTGCCTGAGTAAGTAATAGTATAAAACAGTGACAGCGACTCACGGTAGTTTGTGACCAAAAAAAGCATTTAATTAATCACATGTGGTTATACTTCCAAGGATAAAAATATATCTTTACATTTACAAAAAGAACATTCAAAGCTGATTATCATGTCAAAGTCAATATATGTTAGCACAGAAGACTGAAATTTCATTTGACTAGGCTCCAATGTGCAGTTAAAATAAAACTAAACATACTGATATAAACATCTACAATTAAAACAGACACACACATCAGCTTGTCATCAAAGTCAGTACTTTGATTTCCTGTAATTCATAATGTGAGTGCTGGGCTGGCGCAGAAATCTGGCATCTCGTCACAGTCAGTAATTTAATTTCCTCTAGAAATCATAATGTAGGTTGTTTTAAATTAACCAACCCGAAAATGAAAACCATGTGCAAGTGCAACTTCAGTTACTGAAAATATTATCTCAAGACCTTCCATGTAAAATTACTTGGTGCTACGAGCTAGCCTAGCATGAAACACAACTTTGACTAAAAGCTGCAGTAAGTCGTTTTTGAAGAGAAAAGGTACGATTTTAGCATGTTCAAGCACCCAGAATTACAACCACATTAATAATGTTTTAAGTAATCAAACCATTTGAATATACGTCAAAATTTCAGCGAGATAAGAGTATAAACATTTAAGCACCTCAATGGTCTTACCTCAGTTTACCGCAAATTCTGTGGAAAAGCTTGCCTGTGGTAAGATGGCCGCCCTTCTATGTATATCTATGGGCCTTTCTGTGTGGAGTTTGCATGTTCTCACCGTGTTGATCCAGAAGGTGGCAGTAATGCTGTTAAGCAGAGAAGAAGGTTTCTACACACAGGTGCATACCGATACAGGTACACACCCAACTCAAGCGGAAG
Source organism: Neoarius graeffei (assembly GCF_027579695.1). NCBI lineage: Eukaryota > Metazoa > Chordata > Actinopteri > Siluriformes > Ariidae > Neoarius > Neoarius graeffei. The sequence continues at coordinate 129,178,159 of NC_083569.1, forward strand.
AAGAGAGTGAAAATGTGAACTTCACACGGTGAGTTTATTATAAATAACTGAATACACCTTCGAGAGTGCGGTATAAGTCACCGGAAATGTGTTTTTGTGTTCAAACAGAGAAGAGTTTGTGTAAAATGGCGCTGTGGATAAAAACACAGAGGAAATAATTGTGTAAAATGGTCCTGTGGTAAAAACACTGAGAGGAAATATGCTGCGTTCATGTGCTATGGGAATTATGGTAAATACCAAACGCCGACATGGAAAGCACACATGAACGCCCCCTCTTGTGGTATTTTCCACTGGGCAACTCGTAGAAAATTTTGATACACGAGTTGCCGAGATGAGATGAACTTTAACCTTTTCAACATGGCGGCGAGCGGTACAAGACTAGCTTATGAACCAAGAAAGAAGTGATTTTCACCTACGGAAAGCTGAATCTCACCTTTTAAACGGGTCATGTTAAATTATTATAATATGTATATTATAGTCTAATACAAAATATTCTGTGGCTGTCCAAAGAACGCCAACAATGATCTAGATACTGGCTACACCCATTGTGGCTACAGCCAAATTTCCAAAAACTGCGTGGCATTCTATGTGTTAAGAAAATCTCTACTTGTCATGATCAGGAAATATTCAGCATTATTTACCTTTTGACTTTTGATAACTCATATTCCTGCTGCAGCTGATGAACAAGGCAATCTATAATTGTTTTAGCCAAATAACAGGCCTGATTCTGAATCTGGTCCACCATCTTTAATTTGTCAACAACAACAAAAGCATGTGAACACAACACACTGGTAAATACCACTTCCCAACTGGAAAATGGAAAATTAAATGTGAAATGGCGCTGTGGGTAAAAACACTGAGAGGGAATAGTTGTAAAATGGTCCTGTGGTAAAAACACTGAGGGGAAATATACTAAGTAACTTTAAAAACACACAATGGAATTCAACACAATATCACTTTAGATCCATGCATATATTTGAAATTTATGATAGTGTATGTAATGCGCACACATCTTGAAACATCGATAAAGGACATTTATTGTCAAACTCAAGAATTAATTCACAATAAAAAAATTCAAAGTGACAGTTGGTCCATGTTCGGACCGTCATGCTGGAGATTCTGGGTCTGTGTCGTCCAGGGGTCTCAGCAGTAGTGACTGAGGGTGTCAGGAATCTGTCACGGAGGTGAGCTAGCCTGATGTGCTGATCCTGAACTGTCGTCGTGACTCGAGGCTGACCAGGGCGTGGACGATCCCTGGTGCTCCCTGTCTGTCTGTAACGCTGACTCAAACGGGAAATGGTCGAATGATGAACACCGAAGTGCCGGGCGACCTCTGTCTGTGTACTTCCGGCATGCAACATCCCGATGGCCTGTTCACGTTGATTTTGGCTTAGGCGTGGCATCTTCAATAATGACAATTTTCCCATCATTTCCCCCGGGTATTTATAGGCAAGATTGTGTGTGTACAGTGTATGCAAAATTTGTTTGAAAATTAAAGCCTGTCCATGTCATTGACTACCTGAGTCATATTGTACGTTATTGAGTACAACTCCCTTAAATTCTGATTTGAGCACAGATTTGGAACTTATTCGGGTGGAACGAAGTTATTTTTCCATTGTGATATATTTATTTTCTTCTTGAGATAAACTCAGCACGAATTCAGCAAGTTTTATCAATGTGCGTTTTTAAAGTTACTGAGTGTAGTTGTGTAAAATGGTCCTGTGGTAAAAACACTGGGGGGAAATAGTTGTGTGAAATGGCCCTGTAGTAAAAACACTGAGAGGAAATAGTTGTGTAAAATGGCGCTGTGGTAAAAACCCTGAGAGGAAATAGTTGTGTGAAATGGTCCTGTGGTAAAAACCCTGAGAGGAAATAGTTGTGTGAAATGGCGCTGTGGTAAAAACCCTGAGAGGAAATAGTTGTGTGAAATGGTCCTATGGTAAAAACCCTGAGAGGAAATAGTTGTGTGAAATGGTCCTGTGGTAAAAACACTGAGAGGAAATAGTTGTGTAAAATGGCGCTGTGGTAAAAACCCTGAGAGGAAATAGTTGTGTGAAATGGTCCTGTGGTAAAAACCCTGAGAGGAAATAGTTGTGTGAAATGGTCCTGTGGTAAAAACACTGAGAGGAAATAGTTGTGTAAAATGGCGCTGTGGTAAAAACCCTGAGAGGAAATAGTTGTGTGAAATGGTCCTATGGTAAAAACCCTGAGAGGAAATAGTTGTGTGAAATGGCCCTGTGGTAAAAACACAGAGGAAATAGTTGTGTAAAATGGCCCTGTGGTAAAAACACTGAGAGGAAATAGTTGTGTAAAATGGCGCTGTGGTAAAAACACTGAGGGGAAATAGTTGTGTAAAATGGCCCTGTGGTAAAAACACTGAGGGGAAATAGTTGTGTGAAATGGTCCTGTGGTAAAAACACTGAGAGGAAATAGTTGTGTGAAATGGCGCTGTGGGTAAAAACCCTGAGAGGAAATAGTTGTGTGAAATGGTCCTGTGGTAAAAACACTGAGGGGAAATAGTTGTGTAAAATGGCGCTGTGGTAAAAACCCTGAGAGGAAATAGTTGTGTGAAATGGTCCTGTGGTAAAAACACAGAGGAAATAGTTGTGTGAAATGGCGCTGTGGGTAAAAACACAGAGAAAATAGTTGTGTGAAATGGTCCTGTGGGTAAAAACACTGAGGAGAAATAGTTGTGTAAAATGGCGCTGTGGTAAAAACACTGAGGGGAAATAGTTGTGTAAAATGGCGCTGCGGTAAAAACACTGAGAGGAAATAGTTGTGTAAAATGGTCCTGTAGGCCGTAAGGTGAACCCCGTTTTCATTTCATCTCGCTCCGACGTCTCTGAACTACGAAATATTTATTTTAAAATTAAGAATGAGTACTAGAAAGTGTGGCGAAAAAAGTTCTAACCTTATCCTGTCAATTCCTCGCACCGAGCGATCGCGTGGCGAACTATTTTCCTCTAAAAATGTCGTGTCGGGACATCACGTGACCGGTCTGGACCAATCGCGTTGCCGATTTTTGACCACAGATCAGCTGACAGCTTGCGTAATTACAGTCACATTAGTAGAAAGTCTCCAAAATACCCTCCAAAGTGGGTGAAATGTCTTCTAAGTCCTAAATAGTGCTTTAAATACATCACTAAGACAATATTGCATATATGTGGTATATTGAAGTGTTTATATTATTAGAATAAAAATAATTATCACCATTATTATAGTACAAAATATGGTGTAATGGTCTAGGACTAGGACCATTCATGTATTCATTCTCTTAGGTTATTAACTATAAAGTACTGATCAACCATAAAACAATTTGCTTGAAAAACAGACCTACAATGTTACACAGGCAGTAATGGAATAGAGTATTGACTCGTCATTGTGGGCTATACACACCATGGATTAGCCATAAAATGGCATATATAATATATAGGCAATGCGTGCGTGTGATTTCAGATCAAGATTTAAGAAATTGTGCAGGAAGGAGAAGAGTCCATAGGAATAATAATACACAACAATAATAATAATAATAATAATAATAATACAACCTATATATAATATTGCAGTTCTATTGCTCAGTTCAGAGGCACAATGGCAGGGATTCAAGTATTCACTACCTATGCAGCGGCACAGTAGAGGTAGGTAAACGCACTAGGCAGCACTATGCACCTGCAGCAGCGGCAACAAAGAAGATGCAAGACTGAGTCATCATACATCACACAACAGAACTATGTGGCAAATTGCAAACTTTAAAAGAAAATGTAAACAACAAAACAGTGATATCTACACATTACAAATGCAAATTTATATATACACACACAAAAAAAAAAAAAATAAAAATAAAAAAAATCTCCTTCTCACCCCCGGCGGGGGGGGGTGGTATCCATGTCATCCTCAAGCTCGGGTCCTCTACCAGAGGCCTGGGAGTTTGAGGGTTCTGCGCAGTATCTTCGATGTTCCTAGGACTGCACTCTTCTGGACTGAGGCTTCAGATGTTGTTCCTGGGATTTGCTGGAGCAAAATTTTTTTATATATATATAAAAAATATATATAAAAGTCCTGTGGCACGGTGCAAAAAGGCAGGGGTCAGCATCCAGGCAATGACCTAGGTGTCAGTGACAGAGGGGGGGGGAAGACACACACACACAATAACATTCAGTCAGGTGCTACTCCTCGTCATCACTGTCAGGGCACTGGTCGTCTTCCTTTTCCTCTGTCTCCTTCGTTTTTGAGCAATTGCTACACCTGCACAAGTCCGTGCAACAGACTTCTGCAGAGACACAAGAGCATCTGCCAGTCCTTCGATTGACTTCATGTCAATGAACTTCTTTCTCAGATGGGCCATTCTCAGCACCTCCTGGTTGATAATCAGCCTTTGCCGGATGATCCTCTCACAGAACGCCTTGTAGCTTATTTCATATGTTGACTCATTCCTTCAGAAAATACAGCAGAATATACATAAGATTTAGATTAGGTTTCAGAGTTTACTTCATTGACAGTACACAAGTACAGGGGAACAAAATACAACTTACACAAGGTGCAGTGTTTACATGCTAAATTGAATGTATGTATTATCTGAAGTATTTAGAAAAGAAATGCAGATAGATATTGCCAACCACTACTACACTGACCTAAATAAATATGCATGCACACACACAGTGCTGTGACTAATTGTCTTCACATTGAACAGTAGCAAGTAGCATTCTATGGTCATGTATGAGAAGTTAGTACATGGTTTACTTGTCCTTCTCTTGTCTAGCAGGCTCATTCAGAAATCTGGTGTACTGCTGGTAGCAGCTCTTGTGGTACTGCACCTCCAGAGCCACACAGTCTTTGTCCTTAATGTGTACCAGAATACTGTGGTCATCGTATTCCACCGTTTGAAGGTAAATTCCTGGGTCACTCCGTGCTTCACAGAAGCTATATGCATATAGCACTGCTTACGTGCAAGAAGTTTTCTCCTTTTTGCCGTTATTTCCAAACTTTCCTCTCCTCCACTGCTGCTAGACGAGGCTGTGGCGGCTGCCATGTTGGTCTCTTGTTTACGAAATGGGCTACGTCGCGGGTGTTTATGGGATACGTCAGCAACCGTGGAACCTGTTCTGTAGCGAAATCTTATTCCACGGTGCCAAAATATCATTCCGCGCCGATGACATTAGTTCGCTTTTTCAAGCCTTCGTGCGAAAAATTGACAGCATTACAAGGTGAGAACTTTGAGGACATCATTTCATAATACGTCCATTTTTAAGAATTGGATATTATGTAGTTCGGAGACGTCGGAGCGGAATCTTGTTTCTGAAAGACTTTTGGGCAATTCCATGTAAATGTCAACCTCACCATGCAAAAATAAAGCAACATGTAATACATCAAAACCACTCCCAGAGATCTCACCTAGGCCTGTATTTTACAGATGTGAATAAGTTGAACCAATTTGTAACCAACCTAATATGTCACTGTCAGTCTTTCTTTCTTATAATGTAAAACCCAAGCTAAAATCAACTTTGATCATGTACAATTCTATATTATTGCCACAAGCCACAGAAATGTATGCTAAAATCCACAAAACAGCAAAACAATAGCCATCCTAAATATTATTTAAGAACTTTGATAGTTTTAGCTGATATTTAGAGAGTTTTTCAAAGGGTTATGGTGGTTGTAGCAACCCTTGGATCCCAAAGAGAGTCTCGACTGATGCTCAAGGTGTATTTTATTTTACTTGCAGCAAAGTCAGTCCAACATCACCCATAGCACCGTGAAAACTGTATCATGGTATACAAAACAGCAAACAAACAGCAAATCACCATACCGTTCTCACAGGTACAACATTTCTTAATTGAGACATCAATATTAAAACAAAGGCATTCACATTTGGTTCCAACACTTAATGCAAAGTTACAAAAACTTCAAACAAAACATACCTCACTGCGCTCACCAAGGATGCAACATATAATCATTTCTCTTCTGTTGTAAAACAGGCGTCAAAATATCCTTTTCTTTTGCAGTGAAGCTTGAGTGGTGAAGCATGGACGTCAAGCCTTCTTAGCTCAAGCTCAAACAAAGCAGCTTCTTAATTGATCACACCTGGTTACTACCTTTACAAATCTCCCTCTTGTGGAGCTACGGTGTCACTTAAAGGACAAACAGCACCCCAAGTCCATACAAATCCACACACACACAATACTCATCTCATCTCATTATCTCTAGCCGCTTTATCCTTCTACAGGGTCGCAGGCAAGCTGAATCCTATCCCAGCTGACTACGGGCGAAAGGCGGGGTACACCCTGGACAAGTCGCCAGGTCATCACAGGGCTGACACATAGACACAGACAACCATTCACCCTCACATTCACACCTACGCTCAATTTAGAGTCACCAGTTAACCTAACCTGCATGTCTTTGGACTGTGGGGGAAACCGGAGCACCTGGAGGAAACCCACACGGACACGGGGAGAACATGCAAACTCCACACAGAAAGGCCCTCGCCGGCCCCGGGGTTCGAACCCAGGACCTTCTTGCTGTGAGGCGACAGCGCTAACCACTACACCACCGTGCCGCCACACACAATACTCACTCAAGAAAATAACAAAACACTTACAAGGCCTAGTGTGGTCCTTTACAGTGGTTAAATTGCTGATTTTCTAAACATATGCCATGTCTATTTCAGACGCGTCACATCCATAACGGAATTTCGTCACATCCATAACGCTGACTTTTCCTTCCGAAACTCTGCATGAAATACAAAATATTTTAAACAAGGGGGCGTCGTGGCTCAGGTGGTTAAGGCGCCATACCATGAATGCGGGCGACCCGGGTTCGATTCCGGCCCGAGGTCATTTCCCGATCCCTTCCCGTCTCTCTCCTGCTCATTTCCTGTCTCTACACTGTCCTATCCAATAAAGGTGCAAAAAGCCCAAAAAAATATCTTTAAAAAAAATATATATATATTTTAAACAAAGATTTTTTTAATATTTCACCTTGGACCCCTCTATCAAATGGATATTTCCATTTCGACATTAGGTTTACGATTTCACAGAGTTTGATAAAAATGTACAGTCACCCAAGAAAAGTGATACTTTTTCTGTCACATCCATAACGCATCTTTTATTGGCATTTTCTGGCATGCCCTAGATGTACAATGGGAATTGTTCTTGTTCTATCACTTCTCCAGTATGGTACAGCCTTAAAATATGCAACACCTGTTTAAATACTGGGAGACAATAAAACATGCACTGGGTCATTTGTTGCCATTTTGAGTTCAAGTGTCACGTCCATAACGCTGGAATTGCTCTTTTCAGGGTTCACCTTACGGCCTACTGTGGGTAAAAACACAGAGGAAATAGTTGTGTGAAATGGTGCTGTGGGTAAAAACACAGAGGAGAAATAGTTGTGTGAAATGGCCCTGTGGTAAAAACCCTGAGAGGAAATAGTTGTGTGAAATGGCCCTGTGGTAAAAACCCTGAGAGGAAATAGTTGTGTGAAATGGCCCTGTGGGGAAAAACCCTGAGAGGAAATAGTTGTGTGAAATGGTCCTGTGGGGAAAAACACTGAGAGGAAATAGTTGTGTGAAATGGCCCTGTGGGGAAAAACCCTGAGAGGAAATAGTTGTGTGAAATGGTCCTGTGGGGAAAAACCCTGAGAGGAAATAGTTGTGTGAAATGGTCCTGTGGGGAAAAACACTGAGAGGAAATAGTTGTGTGAAATGGTCCTGTGGGGAAAAACACTGAGAGGAAATAGTTGTGTGAAATGGTCCTGTGGTAAAAACACTGAGAGGAAATAGTTGTGTGAAATGGTCCTGTGGGGAAAAACCCTGAGAGGAAATAGTTGTGTGAAATGGTCCTGTGGGGAAAAACCCTGAGAGGAAATAGTTGTGTTAAATGGCCCTGTGGTAAAAACACTGAGAGGAAATAGTTGTGTGAAATGGTCCTGTGGTAAAAACACTGAGGGGAAATAGTTGTGTAAAATGGCCCTGTGGGGAAAAACCCTGAGAGGAAATAGTTGTGTGAAATGGTCCTGTGGGGAAAAACACTGAGAGGAAATAGTTGTGTGAAATGGTCCTGTGGTAAAAACACTGAGAGGAAGTAGTTGTGTAAAATGGCCCTGTGGGGAAAAACCCTGAGAGGAAATAGTTGTGTTAAATGGCCCTGTGGTAAAAACACTGAGAGGAAATAGTTGTGTGAAATGGTCCTGTGGTAAAAACACTGAGGGGAAATAGTTGTGTAAAATGGCCCTGTGGGGAAAAACCCTGAGAGGAAATAGTTGTGTGAAATGGTCCTGTGGGGAAAAACACTGAGAGGAAATAGTTGTGTGAAATGGTCCTGTGGGGAAAAACACTGAGAGGAAATAGTTGTGTGAAATGGTCCTGTGGTAAAAACACTGAGAGGAAGTAGTTGTGTAAAATGGCCCTGTGGGGAAAAACCCTGAGAGGAAATAGTTGTGTTAAATGGCCCTGTGGTAAAAACACTGAGAGGAAATAGTTGTGTGAAATGGTCCTGTGGTAAAAACACTGAGGGGAAATAGTTGTGTAAAATGGTCCTGTGGTAAAAACACTGAGGGGAAATAGTTGTGTGAAATGGCCCTGTGGGGAAAAACCCTGAGAGGAAATAGTTGTGTGAAATGGTCCTGTGGTAAAAACACTAAGGGGAAATAGTTGTGTAAAATGGCCCTGTGGGGAAAAACCCTGAGAAGAAATAGTTGTGTGAAATGGTCCTGTGGTAAAAACACTAAGGGGAAATAGTTGTGTAAAATGGCCCTGTGGGGAAAAACCCTGAGAAGAAATAGTTGTGTGAAATGGTCCTGTGGTAAAAACACTGAGAGGAAATAGTTGTGTAAAATGGCCCTGTGGGGAAAAACCCTGAGAGGAAATAGTTGTGTGAAATGGTCCTGTGGTAAAAACACTGAGAGGAAATAGTTGTGTAAAATGGCCCTGTGGGGAAAAACCCTGAGAGGAAATAGTTGTGTGAAATGGTCCTGTGGTAAAAACACTAAGGGGAAATAGTTGTGTGAAATGGCCCTGTGGGGAAAAACCCTGAGAGGAAATAGTTGTGTTAAATGGCCCTGTGGGGAAAAACCCTGAGAGGAAATAGTTGTGTGAAATGGTCCTGTGGTAAAAACACTAAGGGGAAATAGTTGTGTAAAATGGCCCTGTGGGGAAAAACCCTGAGAGGAAATAGTTGTGTTAAATGGCCCTGTGGTAAAAACCCTGAGAGGAAATAGTTGTGTGAAATGGTCCTGTGGTAAAAACACTAAGGGGAAATAGTTGTGTGAAATGGCCCTGTGGGGAAAAACCCTGAGAGGAAATAGTTGTGTTAAATGGCCCTGTGGGGAAAAACCCTGAGAGGAAATAGTTGTGTGAAATGGTCCTGTGGTAAAAACACTAAGGGGAAATAGTTGTGTGAAATGGCCCTGTGGGGAAAAACCCTGAGAGGAAATAGTTGTGTGAAATGGCCCTGTGGGGAAAAACCCTGAGAGGAAATAGTTGTGTGAAATGGTCCTGTGGTAAAAACACTGAGGGGAAATAGTTGTGTGAAATGGCCCTGTGGTAAAAACACTGAGGGGAAATAGTTGTGTGAAATGGTCCTGTGGGGAAAAACCCTGAGGGGAAATAGTTGTGTGAAATGGTCCTGTGGGGAAAAACCCTGAGAGGAAATAGTTGTGTGAAATGGTCCTGTGGGGAAAAACCCTGAGAGGAAATAGTTGTGTAAAATGGCGCTGTGGTAAAAACACAGAGGAAATAGTTGTGTGAAATGGTGCTTTGGTAAAAACACTGAGAGGAAATAGTTGTGTGAAATGGTCCTTTGGTAAAAACACTGAGAGGAAATAGTTGTGTGAAATGGCGCTGTGGGGAAAAACACTGAGAGGAAATACAGTGGTGCTTGAAAGTTTGTGAACCCTTTAGAATTTTCTATATTTCTGCATAAATATGACCTAAAACATCATCAGATTTTCACACAAGTCCTAAAAGTAGATAAAGAGAACCCAGTTAAACAAATGAGACAAAAATATTATACTTGGTCATTTATTTATTGAGGAAAATGATCCAATATTGCATATGCATGAGTGGCAAAAGTATGTGAACCTTTGCTTTCAGTATCTGGTGTGACCCCCTTGTGCAGCAATAACTGCAGCTAAACGTTTCTGGTAGCTGTTGATCAGTCCTGCACACCGGCTTGGAGGAATTTTAGCCCATTCCTCCATACAGAACAGCTTCAACTCTGGGATGTTGGTGGGTTTCCTCACATGAACTGCTGGCTTCAGGTCCTTCCACAACATTTCGATTGGATTAAGGTCAGGACTTTGACTTGGCCATTCCAAAACATTCACTTTATTCTTCTTTAACCATTCTTTGGTAGAACGACTTGTGTGCTTAGGGTCATTGTCTTGCTGCATGACCCACCTTCTCTTGAGATTCAGTTCATGGACAGATGTCCTGACATTTTCCTTTAGAATTCGCTGGTATAATTCGGAATTCATTGTTCCATCAATGATGGGAAGCTGTCCTGGCCCAGATGCAGCAAAACGAGTCCAAACCATGATACTACCACCACCATGTTTCACAGATGGGATAAGGTTCTTATGCTGGAATGCAATGTTTTCCTTTCTCCAAACATAACGCTTCTCATTGAAACCAAAAAGTTCTATCCGTCCACAAAACATTTTTCCAATAGCCTTCTGGCTTGTCCACGTGATCTTTAGCAAACTGCAGACGAACAGCAATGTTCTTTTTGGAGAGCAGTGGTTTTCTCCTTCCAGCCCTGCCATGCACACCATTGTTGTTCAGTGTTCTCCTGATGGTGGACTCATGAACATTAACATTCGTCAATGTGAGAGAGGCCTTCAGTTGCTTAGAAGTTACCCTGGGGTCCTTTGTGACCTCGCCAACTATTACACGCCTTGCTCTTGGAGTGATCTTTGTTGGTCGACCACTCCTGGGGAGGGTAACAATGGTCTTGAATTTCCTCCCTTTGTACACAATCTGTCTGACTGTGGATTGGTGGAGTCCAAACTCTTTAGAGATGGTTTTGTAACCTTTTCCAACCTGATGAGCATCAACAATGCTTTGTCTGAAGTCCTCAGAAATCTCCTTTGTTTGTACCATCATACACTTCCACAAACGTGTTGTGAAGATCAGACTTTGATAGATCCCTGTTCTTTAAATAAAACAGGGTGCCCACTCACACCTGATTGTCATCCCATTGATTGAAAACACCTGACTTTAATTTCGCCTTCAAATTAACTGCTAATCCTAGAGGTTCACATACTTTTGCCACTCACAGATATGTAACATTGGCTCATTTTCCTCAATAAATAAATGACCAAGTATAATATTTTTGTCTCATTTGTTTAACTGGGTTCTCTTTATCTACTTTTAGGACTTGTGTGAAAATCTGATTATGTTTTAGGTCATGTTTATGCAGAAATATAGAAAATTCTAAAGGGTTCACAAACTTTCAAGCACCACTGTAGTTGTGTGAAATGGCCCTGTGGTAAAAACACTGAGAGGAAATACTTCTGTAAAATGGCCCTGTGGTAGAGCCCTGCACTCCCGCGTGACTCGCGGGACCCGCCGCAAAGCAGTGCGGTGCGGGACAAATTTTGAAAGCTCATTGTGGGCGCGGGCGGGACCGGAAGTGCACATATGCGCGCGCGCGCGGGCAGGAGCGGGAGTGCACATATGTGGCGCGGGCGGGAGCCGTGATAAGCTGCAGTCCCGCTAACTAAAAACGTGTTTGAAATAGACATAAATTAATAATTTATAAATTTTATCATATATAATTTGTGCTGGATATTTTATTTGGCATTAATAAAAACATTTTAAGATGCCTAAATTTGCAGAGAGAGTCAGATTGCCAGATTGAGTGAGGAATGGCATCTTAAATTTGCCATTGATCACCCTAACAGGAAATCCTTTGATCACTCTAATGACTCGCAGTTCACACCCAGCCTCCAGTGACCCACACTAACATGATGCCTCAATGACACCTTAGATGAGCTGGTCATCAGAATTATGATTCTGATCCAGGAGAGGATAAATATCTCTCGTTCGTTTCTCCATTCTTTTCCTGTTCCGTGTTTTGAGATCTCCGATCATGGCAGAAGAGCAGAGCTCCTTTACTGAATCTCACAGTGCTTCAAAAGTAAGTGCTGCTTTAAAAAGAGGTACGTTTACCGTTAAAAAGTCAAGAGTCCTGAAATCGGACATTTGGAAGTCGTTCTCACTCGTGTACGACGCGGATGGAAATCAGCTGCCCTTTGCTTGCTGTGATAAGTAGGCTAGGACTGTGTTTTGTTATAACATTTATATATGCTATGCTTTTAGGGTATTCTATAGGATATTCTAGTTAGAAATGCTTAACAAATGTAAACTGGGTTAGCCTAATGTTTTGTATGGCTGAACAATAAATATACCAAATTTCCACTCGGAATTACGTGCTCGCCTGTCTTTTTTTTATTATTATTATTATTGCTGTAAAAAATGTCACGTTATCGCGTTAACTTGACTCAATTTTAACGGCAATAATTTTTTTTTTTTTATCGTGAGATTAACGCTCTGTGACATGATGTAGGTTTTTCATCAGCTTTTGAAACTAGTAGAGATGGGATTTATGGCTCTTTGATGGGATCCGCATCTTTGTGATCCGTTCTTTGAAAAGAGCCGTTCAAAAGACTGGCTCATTTGGCTCTTTTTAAATATTTATTCAGTTTTAAGAAGACAGCGTCTGTAAACTCAACGCTATCCCAGAAATCCTTCCTGTAATATGCAAATTTGGCCACCTCTGATTGGACAGCGCGATGCATCAACAGGCAGAAAAAGTGTAAAAGTACGAAATGTGTTAAGTGAGATGAAACAGTAAAGATCAGACTCAATGCAATATTTATCAACGAACAACTTAATATAGTGTACTTTATATTATAATCAAGCATGTCAAGCCTACCGTCACTGTGTAACCTATCTCTCTGATAGAGCTGTAGACTAACTCAAGTAGGAAATCACTTCACTGACTGAAGTGGAAGAAGAGTGAAGTTCACTCCTCTTGTTAGCTCTGCTTTGCAATTAAAAAAAAAACAACACAACACCCTTGGTACAAAGCAAGCCCATTCACTTTTTTATGCTGATCAGAGAATTGCAATGGTTTCTCATGTGATAAAAATGTGTGATTCGCGATTAAATATTTAAATCGCTTGACAGCACATTATTATTATTATTATTATTATTATTATTATTATTATTAGACACTACATGCTGAATTCAGAAACAAGGTAAATAATAACAAACGTGAATGAATGAATGAATGAATGAATTTATTTATTTCGAACATGTATAAAAATGTATGTAACTATTTGTACATACAAAAGAAAGAAAATGAAAAAAGTGACAAAAAAAGAATAAAATAACATAAAGAGCTAATACATTACAATACACTGCACATTGTTCGAAAAAGGAGTGGGAAGAAGTACAATACTTTTTTTAATTTCCCACCCCTTTTTAACTACCCCGAAATCCAAACTACATTAATACACCTATAAAAATATACCATATATACACTTCATGATTATCCATATAAATATATAATTACAAAAATAAATATATACTACATACCATATCCATATCCATATACCTATATACACATATACATGCATTCATTCATTCATTATCTCTAGCCGCTTTATCCTTCTACAGGGTCGCAGGCAAGCTGGAGCCTATCCCAGCTGACTACGGGCGAAAGGCGGGGTTCACCCTGGACAAGTCGCCAGGTCATCACAGGGCTGACACATAGACACAGACAACCATTCACACTCACATTCACACCTACGCTCAATTTAGAGTCACCAGTTAACCTAACCTGCATGTCTTTGGACTGTGGGGGAAACCGGAGCACCCGGAGGAAACCCACACGGACACGGGGAGAACATGCAAACTCCGCACAGAAAGGCCCTCGCCGGCCACGGGGCTCGAACCCAGGACCTTCTTGCTGTGAGGCGACAGCGCTAACCACTACACCACCGTGCCGCCCATATATATATATATATATATATATATATATATATATATATATATATATACACACATTATACATACAAACACATACACTTCATAAATATCTATATAAATATATAATTACAAAAAAAATCTACTACATACTTATCCCTGTAAATATGAAGATATCTATCCCCATAAATAAATATATACCATATACTAAGCTAGTTCTAATATAACAATCAACCCTATTCTATTTATCCCTCATCATCCTCCATTAACATACTTCCTCTGCAATATACTTGTTTAAAAATATTTTTTTGTACCTTTTTTTTTAAACAGATTTATATTTGCACTTTGTTTTATTTCTGTCTCCAGTCTGTTCCATAAAGTCACCCCACAGCTCGATACGCACATGCTTTTCATATTTGTTCGAACCTTTGGTTTTTTAAAATTTAGGTCTCCCCTTAGATTATATCCCCCCTCTCTCTCACTAAACATTCCTTGTATATTTTTTGGCAATAGATTTCTTGCTTTGTACATTATTTGTGCTGTTCTGAATTTGACCAGATCCATAAATTTCAACGTGTGATTTTATGAATAGTGGGTTTGTGTGATCTCTGTATCCTGTTTTGTTTATTGTCCTTATTGCTCTTTTCTGTATTGTACATATCGGCTGCAGAGTGGTTTTGTAGGTGTTTCCCCAGACTTCGACACAATAAGTCAGATATGGCAAAAATAATGAGTAATATAGAGTATGCAAAGATTTACAATCAAGAATATATTTTGTTTTCCACAGAATTGCCAAACACTTGGCCAGTTTTGCTCGTACGTATCCTACATGAGGTTTCCAGCAGACTTTAGGATCCAAAATCACACCAAGAAATGTAATTTCCTGTACCATTTCTATCTTAGTATTGTCTATTATCAATTCTACATTACAATCTATTTTATGTCTCCCAAACAACATAATCTTTGTTTTGCTTAGATTTAATGATAATTTATTTTTGTCAAACCATAGTTTTAGTTTATTTATTTCAGTTGTGATTATCTCTAAAGTCTACTGCAAATTCTCACCGGAACAAAAAATATTGGTGTCATCTGCAAACAAAACAAATTTCAGTTCTTGCGAAATTGTACATATGTCATTGATGTATATTATGAATAATTTCGGACCTAATATTGACCCCTGTGGTACCCCGCATTTAATGTTCATGAAATCAGATTTATGGTCACCTATCTGCACAAACTGTTGCCTGTTTCTTATATAGCTCGACAGCCAACTCCACCCAACTCCCCTAACACCACACTTTTCTAGTTTACTTAATAATATACTGTGATCAATGGTATCGAATGCTGTGGACTCCAATTGCTATTTTTTTATTGTCTATACAGTTTGTGATTTCCTCTATTAGTTCCATTAGTGCCATCGATGTTGATCTGTCCGTTCTGAGTCCATATTGACTGTCTGTAAGGAGGTTGTTTTTTTCAATGAATTTGTCCAGTCTATCTGAAAAAAGTTTTTCGAGTATTTTGGAAAATTGGGGGAGTAAAGAAACAGGCCTGTAGTCTGTGAAATGGTGTCTATCTCCAGTTTTAAACAATGGTATCACTTTTGCAATTTTCATTTTGTCTGGAAATGTACCTGATTGAAAAGATAAATTGCAGATGTGGGTGAGTGGTTTCACAATTCCCTCAATAACTGTCTTTACTGTTAACATGTCTATATCATTCCAGTCTGCAGAGGTTTTGTTTTTACATTTTCTTACAATTTGGATAATTTCTTCATCATCAGTTGCAGTTAGAAAAATTGTACTTGGATTTCTGTCCCCCATAGCTTCTATGTCCCCACATTGTGTTGTCTCAGGTTCCTTTATTTTTGCCGCTAAATCTGGTCCCACATTTACAAAGAATTGGTTAAAACCATTCACCACTTCCTCCATATTATTTATGATCTTATCATTTTCAGTGTAGTACTCCGGGTAATTTGAAGTTTTGGATCCATTTCTCACAATACCATTTAGTACAGTCCATATACCTTTAATATTGTTTTTATTTTTCTCCACTAATTTATTATAATAGTCTTTCTTGCATATCCTCATAATATTAGTTAATTTATTTTTATATTTTTTATATTTTTCCTCTGCCTCTATAGTTCGATGCTTTAAGAATTGTCTGTATAATATATTTCTTTTTGCAGGCATTTTGTAGCCCCTTGGTGACCCACGGACTATTTGTATATTTATGTATATTGCTGTATTTCTTTATAGGACAATTTTTATTATATAGTTCATTAAATATTATTAAAAATTCCTCATATGCTTTATCAACATCTTTTTCTTTATAAACTACATTCCAGTCCTGTATTATTAAGTCATTTTTAGTGCAATCATGGTTTCTTCAGTTTTCAGTCTTAGATATTTATAATTTTTAGTATCCTTTTTCTTGCTATAATTACAGTAATATACATTAAAAATAGGTAGGTGGTCACTGATGTCTGTTAATAGTAGTCCACTCTCTGTATTATTTTCCAGGATATTAGTAAATATATTATCTATTAAAGTGGTGCTGTGAGAAGTGATCCTGCTTGGTCTGGTAATAGTTGGATACAGTCCCATACTGAACATTGAATTAATGAACTCTTCTGTCATTTTGTGTTTCTTATGATTTAAGAGGTCGATGTTAAAATCACCACAGATGTACATGACCTTCTGTGTTGATTTTATAAACATACTTTCCATCCAATCTATAAAAACTTCTATGCTTGATCCAGGACATCTGTATATACAGCTCACCGTTATATTTTTCATTTTTTCACAGCATATTTCTATTGTAATACACTCCATCCAATCATCAACAGCTACCGTCATTTTATTATTAATTTTATATTCCAAACTATTATCAACATATATTGCCACTCCCCCTCCTCTTTTGTTCTTTCTATTGATATAATTTAATTCATACCCGTTCAGCTCAAAATCTACTCCCATCTCATTGTTGATCCAAGTTTCTGATATGGCTATTATATTGAATGGAGTATTGAACTGACTGAGATATTCCTTCATTTTATGGAAATTGGCATACATACTTCTGATATTGAAATGAATAATTGATATCTTATTTCCGTCTCTGATCTTTGCATTGTATTGATATTCAGTGTAATACCGGCAGCTGATATTGATGTTGCTGAAAAGATTATTTTCCGGATCAATATTATTTTCCATATCTTGTATTTTGTGCTCAGTATAAAGGAAAGTGTCCAGTTCTTGTGTCCAGTGTCCCATCCTTGTGTCATGATTGTAAGTTGCTTTGATTGGCTCCCTCAGAATTTGTCCAGTTCCCCAATATCTCGGATGACCAAGATCTTGGCCTCTTCTGGAGATCCCTTCAGCTTAATGAAAATCTTGCAGTTTTGTGTCCAAGTGTTTTGGATTTTCCCCTGTTTCCTTAGGAGTCTCGCCTTTTTTGCAATGTCTGCATTTTTTTTAAGTGCTCATTTAAAAAAACATCTGAGCCTTTCAGTTTCTTCCCTTGTTTTAACAATTGCATCTTATGCTTTCTGTTGGCAAATCTCATTATTACAGCTGGTTTGCCAGTGTTGCTTCTCTGTGGGAGAGGGTGACATGTTTCGATGTTATTGCTTTTTACCTCAATCCCTTTGGAGTGCAGGAATGCTAACACCTGTTTCTCCACAGAGTTAGCATCCTCCTCGTTCAGTTCCTCTCCATCTCTTCTCGCCACTGCTCCAGCATATGAGCGGGGTTGAATTTGCAGTCCGGTCACAATGATGTCATTCATCCGGGTGTACTGCTCCAGCTCCTCCACTCGGTTCTCGAGAATGGCGATCCTCTTTGCCTTCTCTGAATTCTGCAGCCTCAGAGCTTTGACCTCTTCTACCAGGTCCAGGATGGTCTTCTGCTGCATCCTGACAGCAGAGATTTCTTCCCCCAGAAAGTCGAGGGATTTTTTAATATCATCTATCTCCTCGACCGTAGGAGCTTTCTTCGGGGGCATTGCGTTTGTTGTTATTACGCGGCCCGCTCTCGCGCAGCTTCGCTCCCGCGCCAACGTGAATGTGAGCTGTAGATATTTATGCTCAAATCCATGTAAGTAGGGGGCGGGGCACATCACGCTGTGTCGAGACAAGAACTTTCCTGAGAAATAACGCGAACGTCTGCATCATGCGGGATTTGCGGGCGGGAGCGGGACAAAATATGGCAGGCGGGAGCGGGACTGAAAATCATACCGTAAAATACCAAATAATAGCCCGGGCTATTATTTGTCTCAATCACGTAAGAGACCCGGCGCGTATTAGAGACTAGGCGGCTATTTGGAACAGGCGATTAATTCCTTCTTCACAAACACCTTCCCCAAAATCTACCTCAAAACGGGGAAAAAATCATTCTCAGATAGGCCTACTTTTAACCAGTATAACTTACAGTTTGTTTAGAGTTAGATTACAGATAGCACGGTGCTGACTTCGGGGAATTTTGAAGACGCGCAGAATGCATCTTCGCATGGCACAGTCGGGGTGGATAAAGGATAAATCACACACCTTTTCCTGTTAATGACTAGTTAAGCGCATGCTTTACAAAATAATCAAGAAACCACACCATTGTCTGTGCGCAGCACTGTGATTTAATTACTCTGCAAAGTTATGGTCACTTGCTATCACCCTCACCCATGCAGCCTCCACCCTTTGCGCTTCGCGATGTCTGTCAATCTGAAATTGCATGGAGGGCGCGACGTTGAAGTAACATAATTAGGGTGCGAAGTGTCAAACCAAAGGGTTTTTTCTTATGCTGAAAAATAAGTGACCTGCAGTGGCTACATACTGTCATCTTGCATTCTCACGTTTCTCTCCAAGACGTCTCCCTATTTGGCCGATATGAGCCTATTCCCCGAGTGAGTTGGTACGGTGGCTCGACCCCATAGAAAACTTAAAGTTCGGATGAAAGTTAGTTGAATAGGTTACTGACTTGTAGGCCTACATGTTGCCTGCCTGACGCGTGCTTCTGCCCAACTTGCACAACAGATTACTTGTTGAAAAGGCCCCTTGGATTAGATTGGCCGCGAGCAGGCTGAAATGCATGTTAGAACGCTCTCACCTTTTTTGTAAAGCGTCTTCCAGATCCGAATGGGTAAGGGCAAGTGAAATGGTATAAGGTCTTTAATAAAACTCAGTGTGTGCTTTGACGCATGCATTCGGCAATTTAGGTCGTTTAACAGAAGCAGCAGTCCAACCTTGGAAACCCGCAGTCCTCAATGTCACCACACACGCTGGCTTTCGTTGGGTATACCCAAAGGGGTATTCCTAATTTGATGACGTAAGTGATATCCCACACACCCATGTCAAACGTAATTGGCTAAGACATCTGTCAAAAGTTACGGAGTTGCATTCCTCAAGAAATATTACGGTAGACCAAGATTATAACATTGAAATGGCATGTTTATTATCACGTAACAAAATGTTGTAAACAGTATTATAGAAATAATTTCATTTTGCATTCATTCATTCATTCATTCATATTGTTTCGGTAGAAAACTATGCAATGCAAAATCGTTTAAACACCAGAAAACCAGAAAAGTGCTGGGCCTCAAGATTCTAGATAGAACGTTCGGACGCTTTTTTTTTTTTTTTTTTAGACCCCGGCGAGTATTCGGAACCGGCCTTTATTTGTCACAACACACGCGTACACCCGGCCGTTAAAGGGAACTCGGCGGTTAATTGGAACTCGGCTATTATTTGGTATTTTACGGTGATTCTTTGCGGGAGCGGGACTGAAAAATCCGACCCGCACAGACCTCTACCCTGTGGGTAAATACACTGAGAGGAAATAGTTGTATGAAATGGCGCTTGGGTAAAAACACTGAGAGGAAATAGTTGTGTGAAATGGTCCTGTGGTAAAAACACCGAGAGGAAATAGTTGTGTTAAATGGCGCTGTGGGTAAAAACACTGAGAGATAGCTTTTGGAATATGGTTCAATGCACCTCCTTTCTGATATTGCACCATTTAAAAAAAGGTGTCTACGAATTCACCTACATTTTGTCTACGAATTTTTATCTACGAATTCACTTTGTCTACGAATTCACCAATCCCCTTTTTATAATTGTACAGATATATATTTATAGATTTAAGGTAATGTAATGCTTTTAATGTTCATGCACTTTTTAAAATGTGATTTTACAAATACAAATTTATGTTTATAATTTCAAGGTTCTTCTTTAATTTATTAAATATTTGTGGGTTGGGAGATCTAGGGGATAGCTTCATGGCTAATCCCTTGCTAGATCATGCTAGAAAATTGTTTTGACTTGGACACGTTCAGCGATTTTTCAGATTTATCTATACGCGCCTACTGGTCGTCTTTGGTGGAAACTCACGTCCTCTTGCCATGAGAATCTGAAAAGCGTCGATAGTCTTCGCTGTAGCTTCATTGGCAGCCGTTTCCAAAGGGTTGTCCACTGGGATACAAGTATATTTTAACTTTTTTACATTAAAATTGGCCACAAGGTCACCAATTATAAGACCAGGATCCACATCAAAATATTTCGTTGACGAGTTTATGTCCGGATCTGTGGAGGCCTTGCTTTGAAAGATTTCCCCTTTACCGTGTTCACTATGGTAGTGGTAAAAAAATGTCTCGCACAGTCAACAGTTTTGAAAATGATGTCAATAACATATGGGTTTAGTAACCATATGGGTTACATTTATAAAGATTTATAAAGATGTACATTAATGCCGCCGATGTGTTTACAAGGATCAATTTCAATCGCCACGACCACATGTGAGAACATGGCAGCCGCCATTTTCCCAGTGAGTGACAAAAACTTCCGGTTCACGTGGTTGGGTTATATGTAAAAGTTGCGACTGGGAAAAAAACTAAAAAAAAGTTTAGGGTCGGGCAGTACGGATTAGGGTCGGTCGGGTAACCGGGAAAACACATTATTATTATTTATTTATTTATTTTTTTTTTGGCCTAACCCGAATATCGGCGTATTTTGGCACTTGTCCGATCGGACAAGTAACTGAGACGATGAACTTGTCCGACGTAAAGGATCACTTGTCCCGGATAAGCGGACAACCGTTAATGTCAAGCCCTGTCAACATAAAACAAAAGCACTTGATATCTGGAGCAGTCGTGTGACTATTTGGAACCCCATTTTACATTGCAAACTGATTGTGGGGTCCCCTCCCCTAAAAAAGTAAATTTTTGGGTGCCAGCTCACTTTACCGAGGTCGAGCATTACCCGCTGAACAAAGGTCAAAGTGTTTTTCATACCCTTGGGGTGGGGCAGGTGCCGGGAATAAATCAGTCCATAAAGGAGACGGAAGGCCTGAGGCAGGTCAGTCAGTTCATTCATCACCACCCTGCCTTCCGAGATGATCCCAGCTCTGGACGGGTTCAGCCGAGGATTTTCTCCATCAACACACAGGATTCTAGCAGGAGTTTGTCTGTACAAGTCCTCCTCAGTTCCATCCGAACAGAGCAGGAAACAGACTGATGGAGGACGTAATCATACCAGTGAGATACTGCTGCGTTTTCCACCAAAAAGTATCACAGACTGATTTTTATAATGAACATCGTTCAGTATAAATGTAACCCATATGGTTACTAAACCCATATGTTATTTGAGTGTAGTTCCCGTGTCCCACCAGTTGGTGGCGAATCGGCCCTGTATTCCTTTTAACTGTCGCTGAGCACGTCCTGCTCACGCCCACACACCGATCTGAGAGCAGCACACCTGTTGAGTGAGCTGTCGGACCTTGGATATGAAACGTGACGTAAAACTCATAAATTCACAATTAATCTTCACATAGTGTGTTGATAAACCTTTCGTTTATTAGGAGAGAGTTTGTGAATGTTGAGGAAAAGAGAGAGGAGCCGCTACTATGGCGTGAGCCCTCTGTTGGACTCCGGTAAGCGCAGAGGTACATGTTAAGATTCTAAGATGCTAGACCTCAGTATTAGCCTTTATTAGCTCATGTGAAGCTGTTGCTTACTAAAACGCTTTAATAAAACCAGTCGGAGTTATCATCCAATGTTTTTACCCACTGTGGTACCATTGTGTCATGTGAAAAAAAAAACTTTAAAAAGATCGCTAGCTGAAAAAGAAATGACCATTCTGTCAAAGAATGGTTAAAGAAGAATAAAGTGAATGTTTTGGAATGGCCAAGTCAAAGTCCCTGACCTTAATCCAATGGAAATGTTGTGGAAGGACCTGAAGCGAGCAGTTCATGTGAGGAAACCCACCAACATCCCAGAGTTGAAGCTGTTCTGTACGGAGGAACGGGCTAAAATTCCTCCAAGCCGGTGTGCAGGACTGATCAACAGTTACCACAAACGTTTAGCTGCAGTTATTGCTACATAAGGGGGTCACACCAGATACTGAAAGCAAAGGGTCACATACTTTTGCCACTCACAGATATGTAATATTGGATCATTTTCCTCAATAAATAAATGACCAAGTATAATATTTTTGTCTCATTTGTTTAACTGGGCTCTCTTTATCTACTTTTAGGACTTGTGTGAAAATCTGATGATGTTTTAGGTCATATTTATGCAGAAATATAGAAAATTCTAAAGGGTTCACAAACTTTCAAGCACCACTGTAAATCAGCTGATATTTAGTAAAATTGATTAATCAGTGAAACTGTGATAGCCTGAGAGTGCCTCTAGTGACATACATGCCCTTATAACGCAATTATTCTGATTTTTGTTAGCCATACGGCTAAAAATGCCAGTGTGGACTGGGCAGAAGCTGAGTCTGAATGTCTGGTTGGTTTCTGACCCGTACAGTGTGATATATGCAGAGTACTGCCCTGCTGACTAAACCTTAAGAAGTGCTGGTGGTGCCGTCTCAGACATGACGTCCTCCTGTGTCCTTTGCGGTGTCCTCTTCGTCATCACGATCACGTCCATCACTAGTAAGTGATTTTACTCCGGTATATCACAGTAATATTTGGATGTGAGCTTCCTGTATTACACTGTTGTGTCTCACCTGTACGTATTGGGGGGTTAAAAACACTAAGTGTGAAGTATTTTCTCTCTGTTTCAGCACCTGTATCAGCTGTTACTACAGTACGGGTGAAGTTTAATCAGTCTGCTGCTCTGCCATGTGAATGGACCTGTTCTCGTGAGGCCACATGGACTCCGTTCGGTAACAATCATGTAGTGGCTCAGTGCAATCAGACATCCTGCTGGTCAGAGGAGGGATTTAAAATGTTCCATGATGAGTACCTGAAGGGAAATCTCACCCTCACCATCCCTGCAGCTGATTTCAGTCAGAGGAAACTGTACACGTGTCGGTGTGATGGAAGAGACGTTAATGATGTGCGACTCAGCATCGACAGTAAGTGTCTTTACCTGCTCTACAGACCAACTGCTGCTGATGGAAATGATCACATTTACATACAATTAATTTATTCTTCTCAGGACGGAGCTCATTAGTTCAGCTGAAGCCTGGTGAAGATCTGCTGCTGGATTTGCACGTATCAGAGCGAGTGGAGGTGATCTATTACCACAGAGATTCAGATGAACAGATCTGCAGTGTGGACAGAAGTTCACTCCACTGTCCAGCTGAATACACCTCGAGAACATCACTCACTAACACGGTTCTCACACTGAGAGGAGTCCAGTCGACTGATGGGGGAGTTTACATCGTCCGAGATCCGGAGGAGAAGGAAGACCTTCATATTTACGCAGTCAGTGTTGAAGGTAGGGGATTACTGTCCTGTCTATAATATATAGTTAATATACTGTCTTCCTTTAAATGATATTGTTATTACCATCAGTCTCTCACACTGAGCACAGAGCAGAGGCGTTATATGTTTGAACATGGGATGAGTTGAGAAATCAATATTTGATGGAATAACCCTGACATTTAATCACCGCTTTCATGCGTGTTAACATGCTCCCCGCCAGTCTTTCACGTTGCTCTTGAGTGACTTTATGCCACTCCTGGTACAAAAACTCAATCAGCTCAGCTTTGTTTGATGGATTCAGACACCATCATGATGAACTTCCCCAACTGATTTACCATCCCTAAGAAGCTCCTTCGCTCACTCGGTCCTTTCTTCTTGGCATGTTGTAGGTGCTCACTTGACGGTGTAGACTGCAACAATAACTGCAATACCGCAGTATAGGAGGGGTACCATAGGGTTGAGCTCGGCACCACGATTACGGTAGAACAGCGAGTAAAGACGTGATGAAATAGCTGGCTCTGTTGGGGCAGACAGCCAACTTCCTTTTCAAGGGAACTTTTCCAGCCTGGAGAAATCTCCCTCAGCAAAATCCACTACAGTACGTCACCTTCCCTGTTTCGTCTTCCTGACTGTAGTTGGGAAGCGAGGAATCCGGCTCACTCCACTCAAATCAAAGTCAACTTTGTTATTCAGACCGTACACCAAGTAGTGCAGAGCAGAACGAAACTGCATCTCTCCTCGCTCCATGTGCAGTGAAAGATACAACAGACATGAAATAAACAAACTGCTGCCGCATAAATATTGCACCCGTTTCTAGCACTGGATTTATTGCACAGCGTGATGATGGAGAAAGTAAACGTTGTCACTGATGTGTATTAGTAAAGTGCTCAAGAAATGTCAACAGTTGAATGTTGGTTAAAATGACTTGGTCCCTCACACGGCTTTCACAACGCTCCTGGATTCTACCAGCTCTGAGTCCGGACACACTGGTCTGAACAGAGCAACATCTTCATGTGAACATGGTCTTCATCACCATCACGGTGTACAAAACGCCGTCTTCACTCAATAACTAGAGGAACAGTAATGGAGACGGGGCTAATGCCACAACTTCAACATAGCAACAACAGCAATCGCTTACAAAACCCCTCATCCACAATTAACCCCCCCTCCCCCAACACACACACTTAAAAACTGCATATTAAATTTGTCTTTTGCATCTATTTATCAAAAAGTACCGGAGAAATACAAATTGTGTGAGTAAAAATGAACAATAGAATTATTACAGTAGATGTGCTCGTTAGGTTTTTGCTGCAAGGTACACGTACGAACAAACTGCGTGAAATTATTATAGAAACGAGTTCCGTCCGTCCGTCCCGTCACATTCTCGTTTCTGGGCCATATCTTTAAAACTACTGAAGATATCTTCATGAAACTTTGTATACATATCGAGCAACATGTGAACTGGTGCCTTTTGCTATTTTGGATTTTGAAAAAAAGTATTTTTCAATTTTTTACATAATAAATAGATTTCTAAGAGCAGTGTTCGTTTCTGGAGCATATATCCAAAACTATTGATGATACAGATTTGAAACTTGGTGTACATGTTAACAGGGTGATGTAGATGTGCCTTTTCATACGAAGAAATTTTAATTTTTCATGTTTCCATGGAAACAATTTCAGACTTGGTCTTGGGGGTAGTTTTTGTTTCCAGAGCAGAACTTGGAAACTATGAGTGGTTTGGTCTTGAAAGTTGGTATATGTGTTGATTCAGTAATGTATGTGTGTCTTTTGAGACTAAGAAATGTGAGATGTTAATTTTTAGCTCCCCTGGACCAAAGGTGCGGTGGGTTTATGCCATGGGCTGCTGAGGTCAGTGTAAAGAGGTCGGGTTGGTTTCCTGCAGCACAACTTGAAAAATGTGACAAAGAATATCTTGAAACTTGGTGTATAGTTGGTCTATAGGGCGAGGGATATAGAGGAGTCTGTCTTCTTGTATTAAATGTTTCTGTAAGCTAGCTGGACAGAAAACAGAATATTGTCATCACAAGTAAGCAACTGAGGCTAACAAGCCTAAGTGTTTGACTATTTAATTACACGCATAATATTATACTTATAAAGTGATGACCGCTGCATACCTTTTAATCTTTTACACGTTTCTCCTCTTCTTCTTTCCTCTTTCTCCTAAACTGGGCACCTGATGGCTGACCCCAGACCTGTTCTTATCCATTTGTGTTGATTTCACACTCGAGCATCGCTACGTTGCCCCTCCCCCAACACTGAGTCAGGACTAAACCAGTTCACCCTGGTGCTGGACAGACTGGATTTATATTGTTCTTAACGATTTCACACAAACCAGGGAAAAAAATGCAACACCGTCAGTGAAACTATAAAGTCACAGTGAATGACTTGTGGTTTCTTTGGTAGCACTTCATAGTGTGACCTGATTTTACTCCGCATTAGTACACTGTGCACTATTTAATAGATTCCCCCAGTCCCCCTACCTCGGGCTTCCATTGGGGAGATCGGAGGTCAAAGGTCAACCTAACTCCCCTCCCCATCTCGTACTTCTGAGTGGGAGACCAGGAAGTATTCTGGCTGCCCAGATCAAACTAGAATCATGGTGCCACTCTGGAAGGTTCATTGATCTACACGGTGACAAGATATCACTGATGTGCAAATGATCGACTGAAAACCAACCGTGCAAATCTCAATACTTGGATTTTTTTTTTATTCATTTATTTTGTGTTGGCGCCCCGTGCCACTCCCAACAAGATGATGCCCTGCCCAAATCCACCACAGGGATGGAGAGCATCACCACATGGCCAATGCCACTTCATCACAGGAAGCATGACTCGCTCTCGTTTTCAGGTTTATGCTGAACCATGAAGACCTAAACAATGACAGTTTTTATAAAACCCACTTGTATCACTGCACAGTGATGTCACACACAAACAGATACCTGTGCCGTGTCTTTTAACACATTTTTGTTGGTTATGTGAATGATGTCTTTAAAAATGGGCAGCTTACTGGATTAGTTGTTGCAGCTCTAGTGACATGTTTTCTGTGTGTTTCAACTCCAGGACCAAAGTGTGGTGGGATACCAGTGTGGGTGGTGGTGTTGGTGTTGGTGTTGGTGGCGTTACTGCTGCTGTCTTATGTGCTGTATGTGAAGCGTGTATTCCTGAGGAAGTGAAGATGACAACCAAGTGCAGTAAGTAATGTGTGTGTAACTGAGTCATTCGGCCTCATGAGGTGATCACTCGGATGAGTGTGTGTGTGTGGTAACCAGTAGATGTTTGTCAGTCTGAGTGTGTAATAATCTGCTGCTGTTCTTGCCATTTTCTCAGTCTGTTAGTGTTGAACAGTTTATTTGTCGATGCAGATCAGTGAGACTGTCACGGTTACTGATTTGGGGAAAAGACAAACCTTTCTCTCCTTCAAAAATAACTTTTTTTTCTTTTCGCTAGCGTTAGCTGGTGAGTTCCCTCTGTTAGCGGTGTGACCTCTGTTCTTAACCTGCAGGAATGTGTGTGTATATTTGACCTTATCGCCTGTTCCTGAATAACGTGGACATTACTGCAGCGTTGAACGTGGCACAGAGCCAGTCAAGCATGTTTTCCAGCTAATGCTAGCCTGCTGGTTAAAGCACAAGCTCTGGCTGGAGGGAAAGGAGTTTTGGGTTTTGATTTCTCAGTATGCAGAGCAGTTATCCCCTCTCCCCGAGCTTTCTGTGCTTCTGAAAGAGATGGGAGTGGCCTAGATATTTTTTTTAAATTTATTTTAAAGTGAAACAATCCATCATGCCTATTTGCTTCTTGTGTTGTGTAATTTGTGTAAATATATTTCCTGATCTGTGTTCTCTGTGTATTTGGTTATCTGATAGGATTCGAACAGCTCGCCAGAGACAGAACGGCTAAACACGGGGACTTCAGAAGATCATTTCGTACAGCAGGCTAATCATGGAGTAGAAAGAAGGCAGGCATCTGTAAACGGAACCATAGGGCGGTTCCACATAGGACTGGCAGAGTTGGCTGATGTCCCACAAATGGACAGTAGAGCAGAGAGAGAGCAGCGATCAAACAGCCCCACAGCAGTTCACAACTGGGTGAAAGTGCCACATAAGTGCAAACGGTGCAGCTATAGGAAAGATGAAGTACATTATACAGTTTAGAGACTCTACAGCTAATGACTTGTATGAAAGAGCTGAACAACTCTGCACAGCAACATCAGTATTTTAGTGGTGGAACAGCTGTGTGTGTGTG
This sequence comes from Neoarius graeffei, assembly GCF_027579695.1. Lineage (NCBI taxonomy): Eukaryota > Metazoa > Chordata > Actinopteri > Siluriformes > Ariidae > Neoarius > Neoarius graeffei. The sequence goes on from NC_083569.1 coordinate 129,206,103, forward strand.
TGTGTGTGTGTGTGTGTGTGTGTGTGTACACACACACACACACACACACTAAAATATACAATGTAAAGTGTTTTTATATTTTATAGTGTGTATAATGGGAAGTGTTTTTTTTTTATATTTTATAGTGTGTATAATGGGAAGTGTTTTTTTTTTTTATATTTCATAGTGTGTATAATGGGAAGTGTTTTTTATATTTTATAGTGTGTATAATGGGAAGTGTTTTTTATATATATATATATATATATATATATATATATATATATATATATATATATATATATATATATTTTATAGTGTGTATAATGGGAAGTGTTTGTGTGTATAATGGGAAGTGGTTTTTATATTTTATAGTGTGTATAATGGGAAGTGGGGTTTTTTTTATATTTTATAGTGTGTATAATGGAAAGTTTTTTTTTTTTTTAAATATATTTTATAGTGTGTATAATGGGAAGCGTTTTATATTTTATAGCAGGGGTATTCAATTAAAAGTCACTGAGGTCCGGTTATTAAATTTTGCCCAAGTAGAAGTCCCGCATGTCCACATTTTCAAAAAGTAACAATTTTTATTTTTAACTTCAAATGCAGGAAATAAGACGACATATTCCAGCCTATCCCTTTTATCATAAATAAAAGTAGTCCCATGCAGTCAAATAGGTTTAAGGCTTTTATTTCAAATCAACCAAAAGGGAAACCTCAGAATAAAATAAATAATAGTGCAAACTGAGTGTAACTCTTTCTCTATAATGCCTTCCATGCCTGAAGAATTGAAGGCCTCTTCAAGTAAAAAATTAAACTCGGGAAACATTAACTAAAAAGTGCAAAAAAGAGTGTTGACTTCATTTTTCATAAAACATTTTTCTTTGAACTGTCCTTCTTTCTTCTTGAATTGAAGGCCTCTTCAAGTAAAAAAGTAAACTCAGGAAACATTAAAAAGTGCAAAAAAAAAAAGTGTTGACTTCATTTTTTCATAGAACATTTTTCTTTGAACTGTCCTTTCTTCTTGAACTTTTTCTTCTTTGAATTCTTTTTGGCTTCTTAATGTGAGAAATGGGCATGTGGCTGTCCTGCCAGTAGTTTAAATCTGGGTTGAAACTGAGTTAGTGCCATTCTCATGCTGACATGTAGGTGTTCATTGGTGAGCCTAGATCGGTACTTGTTTTTGATGATGTTCATAGTTGAAAAAGCTGACTCACAGCTGTAAGTCGATCCAAACATTGTCAGGGTGTGCAGTGCTACTTTGGTAAGACCAGGGAACACACCCTCAGGAACAGTCTGCAACCAGAAAGTAGCAGGGTCAGTTGTCTCAAAATGCTCTCTTAATGCAGCATTTCCTTGCAGAACAATGAGTTCAAGCTGCAGAGATCCTGCATGTGCCCACTTGAATGCCTGAGTCGCCTCCTTTGAAAATAATCTGACCTCTCTGATGAGGAAGGGATTTTGAATGAGCAGGAGGAGCTGCTGCCCAAGGTGGAAGTTGTTGAATCTGTCATGGAAATTTCTGGCCAACTTGTCAATGAAAGCAACATAGGGAGACACATCTCTCTCAGCCTGACACTGTCCCTGCAGTGTTGGGAAATGCTCCAACTCTCCATCAAGATCCTGTTTGAAAAGGTCCAGCTTTCTCTGGAAGGATCGAACTGCTGACATCATATCTGCAACCAAATTTTTTTGGCCCTGTAGTTTCAAATTGAGCTCCTTAAGATGTGATATGATGTCAACTAAAAATGCAACCATCTCCATCTTGTGGTCATCTTTCAGGAAGAGTGAAAACTGGGCTGTTCTCTGACTGCTGAGCTGCTCCAAAGAAGCAGCTATTTCCTTTCGAACAGACCAGAAACGCCCCAATGCATTCCCTTTACTCAGCCACCTCACATTGTTGTGCAGCAGCAGGTCATTTGCCTTTGCCTCAACATCTACCAGGAATTCTCTCAGGAGGCGATGCTGAAGGGATGAGGATGCCCTAAGAAAGTTGATCAGTTTCATCACTGTGTTCATTATTTCAGCAAATTGTTCTGACAGTGTGGCACACAATACAGTTTGGTGGATGAGACAGTGGTAAGCAATAAGATCTGGGTTGTCTTCTTTCATCCGGGGTACTGCCCCCTTTTCTTTTCCCACCATGGAGGGGGCAACATCTGTGGTGAAAGAGACAACCTGCTTCATGTCTATGCCCCTCTTTCTCAGCATCTCTTTTATTGCTGCATATATGTCCTCTCCCCTTGTGTGTGTTTCAAGTGGTGTTACACTAAGCAGGTCCTCACATATCTGCTTTGTATCGTTATGAAAAAATCTCACATACACCAAAAGCTGGGCATTGTCGTAACATCTGTTGATTCATCAATGGCTAAAGTTAAAGTTCAACCTGGACAAGGCTTTAAATTGGCCTACTATCAAGTCGGACGACGCTAAGGCACTTGAAGCATATGCTCTGTTTCTGATCAACTGTAACAATGCAATGTCGGATCTAGAGTACTTGGATGAGATGGAGAATGCCGCGAACATGCGCACAGTTATCTCCAAGCTCCCATACAGGCTGAGGGAGAAATTCAGGAGTGTCGCCATTGACATTCAGAAGAAAGATCGGCGAACAAAGTTCCAAGACGTGGTGTCATTTGTAACCAAACAGGCTGAAATGGCAGCACACCCTGTGTTTGGTGAAATCTCAGGTAAAACAAAGCGCCAACCTGAAAAATCAGCTGGCAAGAAAACCATCATAATGCTAGCCACTGAAGCTAAAGAGCAGAAAGTAGTGAAAGATGTTGCTGATGCCGAGAACAAGAAAGCTAAAGAGAAGAAACCAAACATGAACATGGCTTTCGTGAAACCGTGCATCTTCTGTCAGGGAGATCATACCATGGAACAGTGCAAGAAACTTCAAAAAAAGCTGCACAAAGAAAAATTGGAATTCCTTAAAAGTAAAGGACTCTGCTTCAGCTGTCTTATAGGAGGACACATGAGCAGTGCCTGTGAAGAAAAGAAGAGCTGTGAGATGTGTTCAGCTAAACACCCTACACTGTTACACATAAAGCAGACCCCTAAAGACATACCAAAAGAAAACACTTCAAGGGAGGAACCAAAATAGGAGTCTTTACAGGAAGAACAAACTGTGGTCAGTGGATTCGTGGATGCAGGGAAAACTTGCTCTCAGATGGGGGCTGGGGGTGCAGGAACTGTCCTCGCCATCGTTCCGGTGAGAGTGAAGGCAAAGAAAGGCAACAAGGTGCTGACTTGTGTTCCTGGATCCAGGGAGCAATGCCTCCTTTTGCACTAACAAGCTAGCCAACGACCTTAACCTGCAAGGAAAAAATGTGAACATCCTACTTACCACTATGTGAGACCAAAAGACCGTCTCGTGCAAGGTGTTGCCAGACCTAGAAGTCAGCAGTCTGGAGGGGGATGACTTTGTCGGGCTCACTGGTGTGTTTACGCAAAGGGCCATACCTGCTAGTCAGGAGAATATCCCAACCCAAGAGGACGTGGATAGGTGGCCACACTTACGAGGTGTACGAATTCCATTGATCAAGGTGGATATCGAGCTTCTAATTGGGACTGATGTCGCAAAGGCTTTAGAGCCAAAAGAGGTAATCCGCAGCGTGAAAGATGGGCCGTATGCAGTACGTACAGTCTTGGGATGGACAGTGAACGGGCCGCTGCGTGAGAACACCGGAAGCTGGTCAAAGGACGGATACCCACAGACCCAAATGAATCGGATATCAGTGGCTCGACTTGAAGAATTGTGGACCCAGCAATTCAAGTATGACTTTCCCGAGAATGCTCAAGGAGAGCAGCTTGAGATGTCAAAGGAAGATCAACTGTTTATGGACAGAGTCACCACATCCACAAAACTGGTCAACGGTCACTACTCTATCGGACTGCCATTGAAGAACATCTCATCTCATTATCTCTAGCCGCTTTATCCTTCTACAGGGTCGCAGGCAAGCTGGAGCCCATCCCAGCTGACTACGGACGAAAGGCGGGGTACACCCTGGACAAGTCGCCAGGTCATCACAGGGCTGACACATAGACACAGACAACCATTCACACTCACATTCACACCTACGCTCAATTTAGAGTCACCAGTTAACCTAACCTGCATGTCTTTGGACTGTGGGGGAAACCGGAGCACCCGGAGGAAACCCACGCGGACACGGGGAGAACATGCAAACTCCGCACAGAAAGGCCCTCGCCAGCCATGGGGCTCGAACCCGGACCTTCTTGCTGTGAGGCGACAGCGCTAACCACTACACCACCGTGCCGCCCCATTGAAGAACAAAGATGTGAAAATGCCTAACAATAGAGCAATGACGGAGCAACGAGCGCTCAACATGAAAAAGAAGCTTCAGAGAAACCAAACGTTCCGAGAGGAATACGTCAGCTTCATGAACCAGGTCATAACCAAGGGATACGCCGTCAAGGTCCCAGACGAAGAGCTTAACAGGAGTGATGGAAAGGTGTGGTTTATTCCACAACATGCTGTCTACCACCCCAAGAAGCATAAACTTCGAGTGGTATTCGACTGCGGCGCTTCATATCAGGGAACCACACTCAATGAGCAGCTACTGCAAGGGCCTGACATGACAAGCAGTCTGGTTGGAGTCTTAACACGATTTCGTCAGGAGCCAATCGCAGTTATGGCAGATGTGGAGGCCATGTTCCACCAGGTCAAGGTCCCATCTGAAGACGCAGACCTTCTCAGGTTTTTATGGTGGCCTGACGGGGATATCTCAAAGGAGCTGCAGGAGTACAGAATGGAGGTACACTTGTTCGGAGCCACCTCTTCACCCAGCTGTGCGAACTATGCGCTGAGAAGATGTGCCGAGGACAACAGGAGTACTTTTGATGCAGCAGCTGTGGAGACAGTGTTGAACAATTTTTATGTCAACGATTGTCTAAAGTCAGTTAACTCAGAACAGGAAGCGATCAAGCTACTCCACGACTTGACAGCCATCTGTCAAACAGGAGGCTTACAAAATGGACGACCAACAGTCGAAACGTGTTGTTAACCATTCCGCTTGAGGACCAAGCAACAGAAGTCAAAGATCTTGATCTCGACCAGGACTCACTCACCATCAAGAGAGCTTTGGGAGTGCAATGGTGCATCCGGTCAGATCATTTCAAGTTTCAGGTGAACATCGAGCAGAAGCCTTTTACCAGGAAAGGAATCCTATCTACAATGAGCTCTGTCTATGATCCACTAGGAATGTTGTCACCAGTCATACTACCTGCTAGAAACATCTTGCAAGAATTGTGTAGACTAAGAACAGCCTGGGATGACACTGTGCCAGAACACCTTGCACAACAATGGACCAAGTGGACTGAAGAACTCCAACAGCTCACTGACTTTGGAGTAACTCAATGCTTTAAGCCACCTGAATTTGGCAAAACTTCATCGACGAATCAGCCCCCAGAGGATCATGGCTAATGGGAAGAATCGTGAAGACTGTGGAGGACGAACATGGAGTCGTCCGCAAGGTTCGAGTCAAGACGAAGATGAATGAACTTGAGCGGCCGATCACCAAACTCTGCCTGCTTCAAGAAGCAGAATGAAAAGGACTGTTAGGCTGCTGGGCCATAGAAGGTTCACGCTGCACGCTGCATGCTGCACGCTGCACGCTACACGCGTGTAAAGAAAAGTGGACAAACGTAGCATGACTTGCTCTGGGCCATAGAATGGCGTTCACGTTGCACGCTGCACGCTGCACACTTCACGCGTGAAGCATGAAATGAACATGCACACTTTTTTCTAGGCGTGAAGACGGAAATTCCAGTCAATGCATGCGGTCACCGCCGCGCCAGCCAATCAGAACGGGTCTAGGGAGATAACTCTATGCTTTCAGGGGAAAACTTCAGAAAAAATATAATTGAATGGTATAATTGAAAAATAGTTCTTCATCGGGATTGTCAAGCAGATTATAGAATGTTCGGTGAAATTCACCACGGGTTTCTCTCAGAAGGAAGTGTTCTCGGCTCCAAATTCTGTTCCTTTTTCTCTTCCTCTGTCTCAGTAAAAGCAGAATGAGGCAATCGTCGTCATCCGAAGAGTCCATATTGTTGGTTACTCGGTCAAAGTAGAACAGACGCAACACGTGAACATCCAAGCATGAAGTTTAATGGCCCAGGGTCCGGTTCTTCACGTGAACGTGTAGCGTGCAGCGTGCAACATGCAGCGTGCAGCGTGAACCTTCTATGGCCCAGCAGCCTTAAGTACATTCAATGTTGTAATTGTTTCTAGGATAGAAAGCAATTAGGGGCCGGGTATGTAGCGGCCAAAGTAGAATTCATATAGACGTGAATTACAATTTGTTAAAAGGTATAAATAATTTCATTTGAGTGTGTAATTTCATATAAGTAATTTATTTCATGATTAAAATGATGAATAACATGTGGCAAGGTTAGAAGAATTAGAATTAGAATTAGAAGCATTAGAATTGAATTCATTCAGCTATATAAGAACGGTCTCGCGCTTCTCAGGGTAGATCTCGAGAAGCCGTGGAAGCGAACAGTTTTTCTTACCTGACTCTCTGCATCTTAGAACCTTTGTAATTGTTAAACGAGGATTAAAGTTCAACTTTCAAGACGTTTCAAGTGGATTTATTACAAGGCACACGGACACTGAGAGTGGAAACAGTTACTTTGGGACAGAGACTTCGTCAGCGTAAGCTATAGCACTTTTCTCAAGGTCTCACTACGAACAAGACTCTACAATATGCATGGTGCAGACTGAACAGCTGCATCAAGCTGTGCCAGAACATCCTCTGCTAATATTTCTGATTTTTTGGTTGCTGTTGTAGCGGACAAAGGAACTTGTTTCACTTTCTCACACATCTCATCTTTTTGTTTTCCGTCTAACAGTGTCTCCGCAAGGGGCGGCACAGTGGTGTAGTGGTTAGCGCTGTCGCCTCACAGCAAGAAGGTCCTGGGTTCGAGCCCCAGGGCCGGCAAGGGCCTTTCTGTGCGGAGTTTGCATGTTCTCCCCGTGTCCGCGTGGGTTTCCTCCGGGTGCTCCGGTTTCCCCCACAGTCCAAAGACATGCAGGTTAGGTTAACTGGTGACTCTAAATTGAGCGTAGGTGTGAATGTGAGTGTGAATGGTTGTCTGTGTTTATGTGTCAGCCCTGTGATGACCTGGCAACTTGTCCAGGGTGTACCCCGCCTTTCGCCCGTAGTCAGCTGGGATAGGCTCCAGCTTGCCTGCGACCCTGTAGAAGGATAAAGCGGCTAGAGATAATGAGATGAGAGTCTCCGCAGCAGCGTTCAAAATCTCCTTCGCCATAGGACCGTCACTGAATGTTTTTTTTATGTTGCCCTAAAATCCATGCTATTTTTAAAGCGCACTCATTTGCACGTTGTTGGGCTGTGAATGTGTGTGTGATGAGTCGGGCTGATCTCGCATACTGCGCTTGCAGTTCGGTTGTTTTCTGTGCCCTCAGCTGGGACTCCGCGGGATAAGTTTGCTCAAAGGAGCTTCGTTTCGTCTCATAGTGGCGCTTCACATTCCCGCTTTTAATCACCCTTACGAAAATTAATCATGGTTTTACCATGGTTTATAGTTATTCATGGTTTTCATGGTTTTTTGGGTAACCATGAAAACCATGGTGCATTTTACCTCAATGTTCACTTAATTTTTTAGGTTCTAAGTAAATGTTAATGTATCTGGGCTGTTAATTGAGATCCTTCTCTACAGCATTGACTGTTGGACGAAAGCATGGTAATACTAGTTAGTGCATCCTTTTAAAAACCATACTATCCCTTTTTAAACTAATTTCATAGTTACTATGACCTATTACACATACAACTATGATGGTACCACAGCTACTGCAGTATGGATGAACCATAGTAATACTATGGTTGGTTCATAGTACTTAGAATAACCATGAGATACCATGGTAGAATCATGGTTACTACATAAAAACCATGGTAAAACCATAGTAAACCATGGTAGATTTTCGTAAGGGCAGTGCCACGGTCTCGGAGCATATGAGGCTTGGAACTGCCGACCGGGAGTATGAACATATATTTTGCTGTCCATTCGTCTTTAAAACAACGGTTTTCAGTGTCTACCTTTTCTCCTTTTCGAGCAAGCCATGTTTCTGCGGTGTCTACTTTGCTTTCTTCCTGCTGTGTCGCGAATGTCAGTGTTTAAGTTTGTGCTGTTTGTGTGATTTTGGAGTTGCTAGGAATAAAGTAGGTATGGTTTGGGGGTGCAATGAATTCTGGGGATCTAATCTAGACTGAGCACGGAGAATTTGCATGTAGCCACTGTAGTCTAGTATGATGCGATGTGGCTCTGCGGCCAGCAACGAACAGACGTTTCCAAGCTGTCTCCTTGACTACCAGCGCTACATCGCCTATTAACTAAAGTAGCAGCGCCCGCTGTAAATAACCACGGCCGTTCAAAACCGCTCCAAGAAAATGACACCTTTTTATTTTACTAAATTTATTATTATTATTATTATTATTATTATTTTATTGTGGTTGTTGTTGTTGTTGTTGTTATTATTATTATTATTATTATTATTTTCTTCATCATTTACATAGTACAGTGAGTCAATATTAAGTCAAATCATAACATTGCCATTGCTGTTTTACGTGTTTTAATGGGACCACAATGGAAATAAGTGCTTGCGCTTTCTTGTGTAATCCTGATTTTAATGTATTTTGTACTTCATTTTACATTATGATCGAATCAAATCATGAAAATGACACTACTACTTATTTTGGCGTTGGTCACGGGTCCGGACAGAACCATCTCCCGGTCCGGATCCAGACCGGAGTCCGCTAATCCGTGATGCCCGGCGTAAGCCCTCTGTTGGACTCCGGTAAGCGCAGAGCTACATGTTAAGATTGTAAGGGTGTTTTCACACCTGGTCCCCTTTAAAGGAACCAGACTCAGTCCTCTTTAAGTGGACCAAAAAGTGGACCAACAGAAAAAGAACTCAATTCTTTTTGTGTTCACACTGTGAATTTATTACAAAGAGGACTGGGTTCTCTTTCTGGTCTAGTTAAGCTTTGATGGGGCCTCAGTCCTCTTTCTGTTCACACCAGGTCCTCTAGAGCCCTCAGACCCCCAGTGCACGGAATTCTGGGTAATTTTCTCTTGAATCAAAATGTCTGCTGCCATGCTTGCTCTGCTATATTCTTTGATCAAAATAGTGCGGATTAAGGAAAATGTTATTTATATATATATATATATATATATATATATATATATATATATATATATATATATGTTAGTGCTGTCAGGCGATTAAAATATTTAATTGCAATTTAATCGCACATTTTTGTCACATGAAAAAACATTGTAATTCTCTTATCAGCATAAAGTGAATGGGCTTGCTTTGTACCAATGTTTTTTTTTTTTATTGCAGAGCATAACATGCCTTGTCACAGCCACTGACATCCATAACTTCCATATTAGATGAGAAAACCAAGGGATGAAAAATAAAGTGCATATCACTGTGAAAATAAAAAAAAGTTTTATTTTACTCTTCATTAGTTTCTTTTGAAGAGAAGTATTTGCCATAAAAGAAGAAAAAAACAGATAACAAAAATAAAAACATTCATCATACGTTCAAAAACGTTCATCATAGTGTGGCGCTGTATTATTTAATTCTCACTGCTTATAACTCTACACCTACCTGGTGGAGATGAGCTGGAAAACTGAAGACTGAAGGAAAAGTATTGAAAAGTATTTTTCCAGTCTCACCTGTGAAAGGTAATCCCATGTGATCTCATTTGGACGGTAAACCTGTTGGTACAGTTAAACGCAGCACGCGACAAGCCTCAGCAGGAACTACGGGTGACTCGCAGGGCCAAATTAGAATTTGCGTTAACGGCACTATTTTTTTAAATCGCGTTAAATTGAGATCGCGTTATCGCGTTAACTTTGACAGCACATATATATATACACACAGTGGTGCTTGAAAGTTTGTGAACCCTTTAGAATTTTCTATATTTCTGCATAAATATGACCTAAAACATCATCAGATTTTCACACAAGTCCTTAAAGTAGATAAAGAGAACCCAGTTAAACAAATGAGACAAAAATATTATACCTGGTCATTTATTTATTGAGGAAAATGATCCAATATTACATATCTGTGAGTGGCAAAAGTATGTGAACCTCTAGGATGAGCAGTTAATTTGAAGGTGAAATTAGAGTCAGGTGTTTTCAATCAATGGGATGACAATCAGGTGTGAGTGGGCACCCTGTTTTATTTAAAGAACAGGGATCTATCAAAGTCTGATCTTCACAACACATGTTTGTGGAAGTGTATCATGGCACGCACAAAGGAGATTTCTGAGGACCTCAGAAAAAGTGTTGCTGATGCTCATCAGGCTGGAAAAGGTTACAAAACCATCTCTAAAGAGTTTGGACTCCACCAATCCACAGTCAGACAGATTGTGTACAAATGGAGGAAACTCAAGACCATTGTTACCCTCCCCAGGAGTGGGCGACCAACAAAGATCACTCCAAGAGCAAGGCGTGTAATAGTCGGCGAGGTCACAAAGGACCCCAGGGTAACTTCTAAGCAACTGAAGACCTCTCTCACATTGGCTAATGTTAATGTTCATGAGTCCACCATCAGGAAAACACTGAACAACAATGGTGTGCATGAAAGGGCTGCAAGGAGAAAGCCACTGCTCTCCAGAAAGAACATTGCTGCTTGTCTACAGTCTGCTAAAGATCACGTGGACAAGCCAGAAGGCTATTGGACAAATGTTTTGTGGACGGATGAGACCAAAATAGAACTTTTTGGTTTAAATGAGAAGCGTTATGTTTGGAGAAAGGAAAACACTGCATTCCAGCATAAGAACCTTATCCCATCTGTGAAACATGGTGGTGGTAGTATCATGGTTTGGGCCTGTTTTGCTGCATCTGGGCCAGGATGGCTTGCCATCATTGATGGAACAATTAATTCTGAATTATACCAGTGAATTCTAAAGGAAAATGTCAGGACATCTGTCCATGAACTGAATCTCAAGAGAAGGTGGGTCATGCAGCAAGACAATGACCCTAAGGACACAAGTCGTTCTACCAAAGAATGGTTAAAGAAGAATAAAGTTAATGTTTTGGAATGGCCAAGTCAAAGTCCTGACCTTAATCCAATCAAAATGTTGTGGAAGGACCTGAAGTGAGTAGTTCATGTGAGGAAACCCACCAACATCCCAGAGTTGAAGCTGTTCTGTCTGGAGGAACAGGCTAAAATTCCTCCAAGCCGGTGTGCAGGACTGATCAACAGTTACCGCAAACGTTTAGTTGCAGTTATTGCTGCACAAAGGGGTCACACCAGATACTGAAAGCAAAGGTTCACATACTTTTGCCACTCAGAGATATGTAATATTGGATCATTTTCTTCAATAAATAAATGACCAAGTATAATATTTTTGTCTCATTTGTTTAACTGGGTTCTCTTTATCTACTTTTAGGACTTGTGTGAAAATCTGATGTTTTCGGTCATATTTATGCAGAAATATAAATTCTAAAGGGTTCACAAACTTTCAAGCACCACTGTAAATCAGCTGATTTTTAGTAAATTATAAAATTGATTAATCAGTGAAACTGTGATAGCCTGAGAGTGCCTCTAGTGACATACATGCCCTTATAACGCAATTATTCTGATTTTTGTTAGCCATACGGCTAAAAATACCAGTGTGGACTGGGCAGAAGCTGAGTCTGAATGTCTGGTTGGTTTCTGACCCGTACAGTGTGATATATGCAGAGTACTGCCCTGCTGACTAAACCTTAAGAAGTGCTGGTGGTGCCGTCTCACACATGACGTCCTCCTGTGTCCTTTGCGGTGTCCTCTTCGTCATCACGATCACGTCCATCACTAGTAAGTGATTTTACTCCGGTGTATCACAGTAATATTTGGATGTGAGCTTTCCTGTATTACACTGTTGTCTCTCACCTGTACGTGTTGGGGGGTTAAAAACACTAAGTGTGAAGTATTTTCTCTGTTTCAGCACCTGTATCAGCTGTTACTACAGTACGGGTGAAGTTTAATCAGTCTGCTGCTCTGCCATGTGAACGGACCTGTTCTCGTGAGGCCACATGGACTCTGTTCGGTATCAATCAGGTAGTGGCTCAGTGCAATCAGACATCCTGCTGGTCAGAGGAGGGATTTAAAATGTCCCATGATGAGTACCTGAAGGGAAATCTCACCCTCACCATCCCTGCAGCTGATTTCAGTCAGAGGAAACTGTACACGTGTCTGTGTGATGGAAAAGCTGTTAATGATGTGCGACTCAGCATCGACAGTAAGTGTCTTTACCTGCTCTACAGACCAACTGCTGCTGATGGAAATGATCACATTTACATACAATTAATTTATTCTTCTCAGGACTGATCTCATCAGTTCAGCTGAAGCCTGGTGAAGATCTGCTGCTGGATTTGCACGTATCAGAGCGAGTGGAGGTGATCTATAACCACAGAGATTCAGATAAACAGATCTGCAGTGTGGACAGAAGTTCACTCCACTGTACAGCTGAATACACCTCGAGAACATCACTCACTAACACGGTTCTCACACTGAGAGGAGTCCGGTCAACTGATGGGGGAGTTTACATCGTCCGAGATCCGGAGGAGAAGGAAGACCTTCATATTTACGCAGTCAGTGTTGAAGGTAGGGGGATTACTGTCCTGTCTATAATATATAGTTAATATACTGTCTTCCTTTAAATGATATTTTTATTACCATCAGTCTCTCACACTGAGCACAGAGCAGAGGCGTTATATGTTTGAACATGGGATGAGTTGAGAAATCAATATTTGATGGAATAACCCTGACATGTAATCACCGCTTTCATGCGTGTTAACATGCTCCCCGCCAGTCTTTCACGTTGCTCTTGAGTGACTTTATGCCACTCCTGGTACAAAAACTCAATCAGCTCAGCTTTGTTTGATGGATTCAGACACCATCATGATGAACTTCCCCAACTGATTTACCATCCCTAAGAAGCTCCTTCGCTCACTCAGTCCTTTCTTCTTGGCATGTTGTAGGCGCTCACTTGATGGTGTAGACTGCAACAATAACTGCAATATCGCAGTATAGGAGGGGTACCACAGGGTTGAGCTCGGCACCACGATTACGATAGAACAGCGAGTAAAGACGTGATGAAATAGCTGGCCCTGTTGGGGCAGACAGCCAACAAGGGAACTTTTCCAGCCTGGAGAAATCTCCCTCAGCAAAATCCACCACAGTACGTCACCTTCCCTGTTTCGTCTTCTTGACTGTAGTTGGGAAGCGAGGAATCCGGCTCACTCCACTCAAATCAGTCAACTTTGTTATTCAGACCGTACACCAAGTAGTGCAGAGCAGAACGAAACTGCATCTCTCCTCGCTCCATGTGCAGTGAAAGATAAAACAGACATGAAATAAACAAACTGCTGCCGCATAAATATTGCACCCGTTTCTAGCACTGGATTTATTGCACAGCGTGATGATGGAGAAAGTAAACGTTGTCACTGATGTGTATTAGTAAAGTGCTCAAGAAATATCAACAGTTGAATGTTGGTTAAAATGACTTGGTCCCTCACACGGCTTTCACAACGCTCCTGGATTCTACCAGCTCTGAGTCCGGACACACTGGTCTGAACAGAGCAACATCTTCATGTGAACATGGTCTTCATCACCATCACGGTGTACAAAACGCCGTCTTCACTCAATAACTAGAGGAACAGTAATGGAGACGGGGCTAATGCCACATAACTTCCACATAGCAACAACAGCAATCGCTTACAAAACCCCTCATCCACAATTAACCCCCCCTCCCCCAACACACACACTTAAACTGCATATTAAATTTGTCTTTTGCATCTATTTATCAAAAAGTACCAGACAAATACAAACAAATTGTGTATGTGAGTACAAATGAACAATAGAATTATTACAGTAGATGCGCTTGTTAGGTTTTTGCTGCAAGGTACACGTACGAACAAACTGTGTGAAATTATTATAGAAACGGGTTCCGTCTGTCCGTCCCGTCACATTCTCGTTTCTAGGCCATATCTTTAAAACTACTGAAGATATCTTCATGAAACTTTGTATACATATCGAGCAACATGTGAACTGGTGCCTTTTGCTATTTTTGGTTTTTTGAAAAAAGTATTTTTCAATTTTTTACATAATAAATAGATTTCTAAGAGCAGTGTTCGTTTCCAGAGCATATATCCCAAACTATTGATACGGATTTGAAACTTGGTGTACATGTTAACAAGGTGGTGTAGATCAGTGGCGGCTGGTAGTCTTTCAAACAGGGGAGGCTGGTCGGTTACGATATTTCCAGATTTTAAAAGAAAAAAGAAAAAACACATCAATTTTGCCCATACTCTTGCCTCTGATCTGGCTGATTGTTGGCAGGGTCATTAACTGTGAAATACTTTTGGCCCATTAGCCTACTGTCCAATATACATGATGGTGGTGTTGGGGGGGAGGGGTATATTTTAACATTTTATATTTTAAAATTGTGGCATGCTGTTTAAAAATTGATCATTATTGAAAGCAGCTCTTTGTCAGGAACCTCAGCAGTAACAGCAGAGTGTTCTGGAATAGGCACAAGCACTGACCTTGGGGAGCCAAACATAGAGCTGGGGGCCACACATTTCATTCAATGACACTTTCCCTATAGTTTACTTATTTTGACTGAGAAATGTTTTATTGACAATTTTGATAACCCTTCACTTTTAATCCAGGTCTGTAGTGTGAAATGTTCTCGGCTGTGTTTTTGTTTAAAAATGTTTTCCAAATTGTAGCGGTGTTTAATTCATATCCAGAGAAATATATATTCCAATATAATATACTCAGCATAAACATTTTAAATAGATTCTATATTTTTGGTCCATCCATGACATATTACTAAAGTAGCCTATTTACTGTTGTTGATGTGGGTCACTTGCTGTTAGCCAATTCACTTTCTCGTACCAGGAGAGCTGAAAGGAACGAGTATTATTCCCTACCTTTTTCACCAAGTCAATTTGAGGCGTTGGTCTACCCTGCTCTTTAATTTTAATTTTTTCCTCGAAAGGAAGACTGGCAAATGGCTTCACCAAAATTAAATCAGCAATGCTTGGCATCCGTGCACAGCTTTCTTGCTAGCTGACTAGCCCCCTCAAGTTCAAGTTCAGTCACTCAAATAAACGAAATTTCTGGAACTAAGATAGCAAACTTGACAACACTATATTTACACTTTATTTACAATGAAAATATATACAAACTAAAAAAGCTGGTAGAAACCGTATGTAAGGAATGAAATCGAAATGTAAGCTGATCTCTTACAATACACCACAGCACTTGCGAATCCACAGGGGACTGAACTGAAATTCACCGCTGCCTGTCTATAGTTGAAACGAGCTGTCAATCAAAGAAAATATCCGGCCGCTTTCACCAATCACCAGTCTCCTCGCGGAAACTGCCATGTCCCTCCCACTGTGAGGCTGGGAGTCCGTGGGCGGGCATTTTCGCAGTATTTGTCCAATAACCGTCTTGCATTTTCAGATTGACAAGCGCATAGCTCCCAAATGCCATTGAAGTCCATTGAGGCTGGGAGTCCGTGGGACTCCGTGGGCAGGCGTTTTCGCAGTATTTGTCCAATAACCGTCTTGCATTTTGAGATTGACAAGCACTTAGCTCCCAATCCACTGAGGCTGGGCTGCATCGCACTGTCACGAGGGGGAAAAACTCACGCACACATTAGGCGAACTGGGGAAAGTTATAACGGAATGATTTCGCACTGTAGTTGGGTTGAGCACATATATTTCTATGATTCTGGATCTGAAATAGCAATGTTATAAGGTCGGCTATAACATAAGCCTAGCCCAATTCATCCTACACGATGTTCGTCATTTTTAGAGGAGGCTGAGCCTCCCTCGTTGTCTTAGAGCAATTGCCCGTGATGTAGATGTGCCTTTTCATATGAAGACATTTGAGAAATTTAAATTTTTCATGTTTTCATGGAAACAATTTCAGACTTGGTCTTGGGGGTAGTTTTTGTTTCCAGAGCGGAACTTGAAAACTGAGTGGTTTGGTCTTGAAAGTTGGTATATGTGTTGATTCAGTAATGTATGTGTGCCTTTTGAGACTAAGAAATGTGAGAGATGTTAATTTTTAGCTCCCCTGGACCAAAGGTGCGGTGGGTTTATGCCATGGGCTGCTGAGGTCAGTGTAAAGAGGTCGGGTTGGTTTCCTGCAGCACAACTTGAAAAATGTGATAAAGAATATCTTGAAACTTGGTATATAGTTGGTCTATAGGGCAAGGGATATAGAGAAGTCTGTCTTCTTGTATTAAATGTTTCTGTAAGCTAGCTGGACAGAAAACAGAATATTGTCATCACACAGTAAGCAACTGAGGCTAACAAGCCTAAGTGTTAGACTATTTAATTACACGCATAATATTATACTTATAAAGTGATGACCGCTGCATACCTTTTAATCTTTTACACGTTTCTCCTCTTCTTTCCTCTTTCTCCTAAACTGGACACCTGATGGCTGACCCCAGACCTGTTCTTATCCATTTGTGTTGATTTCAAACTCGAGCATCGCTACGTTGCCCCTCCCCCAACACTGAGTCAGGACTAAACCAGTTCACCCTGGTGCTGGACAGACTGGATTTATATTATTCTTAACGATTTCACACAAACCAGGAAAAAAAATGCAACACCGTCAGTGAAACTATAAAGTCACAGTGAATGACTTGTGGTTTCTTTGGTAGCACTTCATAGTGTGACCTGATTTTACTCCGCATTAGTACACTGTGCACTATTTAATAGATTCCCCCAGTCCCCTACCTCGGGCTTCCATTGGGGAGACTGGAGGTCAAAGGTCAACCTAACTCCCCTCCCCATCTCGTACTTCTGAGTGGGAGACCAGGAAGTATTCTGGCTGCCCAGATCAAACTAGAATCATGGTGCCACTCTGGAAGGTTCATTGATCTACACGGTGACAGGATATCACTGATGTGCAAATGATCGACTGAAAACCGACCGTGCAAATCTCAATACTTGGATTTTTTTAATTCATTTATTTTGTGTTGGTGCCCCGTGCCGCTCCCAACAAGATGATGCCCTGCCCAAATCCACCACAGGGATGGAGAGCATCACCACATGGCCAATGCCACTTCATCACAGGAAGCATGACTCGCTCTCGTTTTCAGGTTTATGCTGAACCATGAAGACCTAAACAATGACCATTTTTATAAAACCCACTTGTATCACTGCACAGTGATGTCACACACAAACAGATACCTGTGCTGTGTCTTTTAACACATTTTTGTTGGTGATGTGAATGATGTCTTTAAAAATGGGCAGCTTACTGGATTAGTTGTTGCAGCTCTGATACTAACTCTAGTGACATGTTTTCTGTGTGTTTCAGCTCCAGGACCAGAGAGTGGTGGGAGACCAGTGTGGGGGTTACCGTTGGTGTGGTTTGTGGTGTGGTTCGTGGTGTGGTTCATGGCGTCTTTTGTGGTGGTGCTCGTGGAGGAGTGGTGTTATGTACGGTATGGGAAGCGTGTATTCCTGAGGAAGCGAAGACGACGACAAAAAGCAGTAAGTAATGTGTGTGTAACTGAGTCATTCGGCCCCATGAGATGATCATTCAGATGAGTGTGTGTGTGTGGTAACCAGTAGATGTTTGTCAGTCTGAGTGTGTAATAATCTGCTGCTGTTCTTGCCATTTTCTCAGTCTGTTAGTGTTGAACAGTTTATTTGTCGATGCAGATCAGTGAGACTGTCACGGTTACTGATTTGGGGAAAAGACAAACCTTTCTCTCCTTCAAAAATAACTTTTCTTTTCGCTAGCGTTAGCTGGTGAGCTCCCTCTGTTAGCGGTGTGACCTCTGTTCTTAACCTGCAGGAATGTGTGTGTATATTTGACCTTATCGCCTGTTCCTGAATAACGTGGACATTACTGCAGCGTTGAACGTGGCACAGAGCCAGTCAAGCATGTTTTCCAGCTAATGCTAGCCTGCTGGTTAAAGCACAAGCTCTGGCTGGAGGGAAAGGAGTTTTGGGTTTTGATTTCTCAGTGTGCAGAGCAGTTATCCCCTCTCCCCGAGCTTTCTGTGCTTCTGAAAGAGATGGGAGTGGCCAACATTGGTTTTCCTCTTTGTTTCACTAAAGAAAAAAATCTGTCATGCCTGTTTGCTTCTTGTGTTGTGTAATTTTGTGTAAATATTTTTCCTGATCTGTGTTCTGTGTATTTGGTTATCTGATAGGATTCGAAGAACCCACCAGAGGTAGAATGGCGGAACATGGTGTCCGAAGGTGTAAAAGGAACCACAGTGCAGCTCAGCAGAGGGCCGGTAAAGTCGGCTGACGACCCACTACAGATCTGAGAGGTGGACAGTGTTTGAGCAACATGTAAATAATAAGTCATGGAATTAACTGGGTAGACTTATTTTTTCGAGGCTACATACATTATATTAGTATGAAGAACTTAAAATGTATTAAATTTATAACCAGGTTTGTGTGTTACACCTAGATAATCATGAAATAACCGCAACGCCTCCTCCTCTGCCAGTTAGACGAGGCTGGTGTATATAACTGTATCCAGGAGGACTCATCTCATCTCATTATCTCTAGCCGCTTTATCCTGTTCTACAGGGTCGCAGGCGAGCTGGATCCTATCCCAGCTGACTACGGGTGAAAGGCGGGGTTCACCCTGGACAAGTCGCCAGGTCATCACAGGGCTGACACATAGACACAGACAACCATTCACACTCACATTCACACCTACGCTCAATTTAGAGTCACCAGTTAACCTAACCTGCATGTCTTTGGACTGTGGACTGGGAAACCGGAGCACCCGGAGGAAACCCACGCGGACACGGGGAGAACATGCAAACTCCACACAGAAAGGCCCTCGCCGGCTGCGGGGCTCAAACCCGGACCTTCTTGCTGTGAGGCGACAGCGCTAACCACTACACCACCGTGTTGCCCTCCAGGAGGACTCGCTTCATTTAATGCTGTATATTCATTTGGCTTAATCCATGTTTCAGTTAAACACAGTACATTAAACTCCTGATCAGTAATGAGTTCATTAACCATTAGCGCTTTAGATGTAAGAGATCTAATATTTAATAGCCCCACCTTTAGATCAAAGGTGCTGGCAGCGGCTGTACAGTCAGTATGATCTAATTTTATATTGATTAGGTTACTGGAACAAACTCTCTGAAAATTTCTACCTTTTTGTTGAGCTCGGGGAACAGACACAGTCTCGATGTAGTAATGTCACTGTTGTCCCATATTTTCTCCACTTCTTGATGACGGTCTTCACTGTGCTCCATGGTATATCTAATGCCGTGGAAATGTTTTTATACCCTTCTCCTGACTGATACCTTTCAACAATGAGATCCCTTTGATGCTTTGTAAGCTGTCTGTGAACCCAGCTTATTGCACTTTTTTTATTTCCCCCTCAACAGATTTGTTTGTTTTCCAATTGAATTGTACAGGTTATAGGTCACATTAAAGGTGGGAAAAGTTTTGAAATTATTTTTTGTGGTCTCATGTTTTTATATGGGCGGCACGGTGGTGTAGTGGTTAGCGCTGTCGCCTCACAGCAAGAAGGTCCTGGGTTCGAGCCCCGGGGCCGGCGAGGGCCTTTCTGTGCGGAGTTTGCATGTTCTCCCCGTGTCCGCGTGGGTTTCCTCCGGGTGCTCCGGTTTCCCCCACAGTCCAAAGACATGCAGGTTAGGTTAACTGGTGACTCTAAATTGAGCGTAGGTGTGCATGTGAGTGTGAATGGTTGTCTGTGTCTATGTGTCAGCCCTGTGATGACCTGGCGACTTGTCCAGGGTGAACCCCGCCTTTCACCCGTAGTCAGCTGGGATAGGCTCCAGCTTGCCTGCGACCCTGTAGAAGGATAAAGCGGCTAGAGATAATGAGATGAGATGTTTTTATATCAGAAAAACCGATCATTTTAACGGGGTGTGTAAACTTTTTATATCCACTGTATGTGATTATTTTTTTACTAAAAAAAAAAGTCAGTCCTCATTATTGGACTTTACCCAGGTGATTACCCACAACCCCCCAGTGCAGTTTGTTGACTTTAATCACCCGTGATTTTATTTAACTCCTATTTCAAATCCCACTGCATGTTTCATTTCTATTATAAACCTCAGCCACAGTTTTAAGTTTTTAAAATAAATTCTAAAGCTGCACATCATCGCAACACACACTCCGCATCCCAGCCTGAGTGTGTGTGTGAGACCTGATCCAGTTCTCCCAGTGGGAGGAGGTTATTTTTACTGTTTAAAAGCGGTTTGTGTTGATTATTTTCCCTGCATGTGGCGTCTCTGCTGTGTTCATTCCAACCTCACTGTCGCTGTGCCTTTTCATTTTAACTCCATGGTTCAGGGAAATGGGTTTGGTGTTTAAAAAAAGTTTTAATTTGTTTTGATGATGAATTCTCACACTGTCACTGAGGAAAATTAAATTATTTCCATTCAGGAAAACATTGGTGCTGTTCTGAGTTTATTTTCTAAAAAGTGTATTAATTCTGTGTCTGGTCGTAGCCTACCGTCGGTTTTTACAAATGTAGAGAAATATATTTTAATAATTATTATAAGATACAATACTCTAGTGAAATAGGAGTGGGACAAACGTAACTGCAGGTGGCAGACAGGTTGAGGATCAGGTGAAGAAGAACAAACAGCAGTTAGTAATGTTTGTAGATGCACTGATACAGTCCAGCATTGCGGCTCTAAAACACACCCAGCCCAGGGGAGACATCAGAACAGCTCTGAGATCCTCTAAAGAGTCCAAACCCAGCAGGTTCTCAGAGATTGAAACCATGACCGAGTCCTACAAGAACTGTGGCCCTGATGCCTGCGGTGTGTAATATCACAGTCAGCCAGTAGAGGTCAGTGTTGATTAATTTACCTGCTGCTGCTGCGTTCTTTCTTCTGGAGTTGAGGAGATGAATACAGTGGGACCATAGACGCCGCATTGAGCTGGTGGCCCCGTTGCTGGGATACGTCAGAGTGTCCGCCATAGTCAAGTCAAGTCAAGTTTATTTGTATAGCGCTTTTAACAATAAACATTGTCGCAAAGCAGATTTACAGAATTTGAACGACTTAAAACATGAGCTAATTTTGTCCCTAATCTATCCCCAATGAGCAAGCCTGTGGCGACGGTGGCAAGGAAAAACTCCCTCAAACGACATGAGGAAGAAACCTCGAGAGGAACCAGACTCAAAAGGGAACCCATCCTCATTTGGGCAACAACAGACAGCATGACTATAACATTAACAGTTTTAACATGAAGTCAGTTTCGTTGATGTTATAACTCTTCATTGATGGAAACTTGAGTGCAAAACTGTTCATGATAACTGCAGTCCTAAAGTTAGCAAGTCAACTGTAGTCCTCAGCCATAAAAGCATTACTGTAAGAGTCCAGAGCATCCTCCAGGTATAACCCTCAACTATCCTCATGGGGCCGTCCTTCACAGGAGCAATGCAATAAAACTCCAACCAGACACAGGGCACCAGGATGGATCAAGCAGGTCCGAGGGGCAGAAGAGGCCAGCATCTCAATCCCAGGACCAACATGTAACTCAGAGGGACAGATGGGGATGGGGGGGGGGACACAGGTTGTTAGGTACGCCCTAAAAATGACAAGTATTAAATCTGTGTGGTAGGCTCGCAGAGACGAGAGTCTTGACATCAAGCATAATACACAACAATGGCATGTTAATATAATTAAAAAATATCATGACCTGCTCTGGCTGGATGCTTGATTGGATGATGGGAGCACACTCCTCAGCAATGATGAGATGCAGATAGGACCCTTAGGGCTGGCCAAGACAATTCAGTTACATTTCACCGGGAATGTCTGACGGCCGATTCCCTGCAGGCTACGATAGCCAGTCGAGGTCTCCACCCTCTCCACCAAAAGATTTCCTGTTGACTCCATGTAACTCAGAGGGACAGATTTTTTTTTGAGGGGGAGAAAACACAGGTGGTTAGGTATGCCAAATGTCACCTGAATAAGTAGGAACAGTATACATATTGCACTGAGTACAAGCAGGGACTCCGGCAACTAACTATGACAGCACAACTAAAAGGGGAGAGCCAGAAGGTAACACAGGCATGAGGGAGCCCCAGGACATAAAGCAGCCAGCCACTACACTGTCAACAAACTTGAGTGAGCAAGCGAGTGGGGACTGACAGCATCCATACATCCCAGTTTACCAAAACACTCTATGTCTGAGGACCCTCCAGATCTACACCTTTACCTCATAAACACCATTAACAAAAGGCTTGACTAAACAGATATGTTTTCAGCCTAGACTTAAATGCTGAGACTGTGTCTGATTCCCGAACATTACTTGGAAGGCTGTTCCATAACTGTGGAGCTTTGTAAGAAAAGGCTCTGCCCCCTGATGTAGCCTTCACTATACGAGGTACCAGCAGATAGCCTGCACCTTTTGATCTAAGTAGGCGTGGTAGGTCATAGAGGAGCAGAAGTTCACTCAGGTACTGTGGTGCGAGACCATTTAGTGCTTTAAAGGTCAATAGTAGTATTTTATAATCAGTACGAAATGTGATTGGGAGCCAATGCAGTGTGGATAAGACAGGCGTGACGTGGTCATATTTTCTAGTTCTAGTAAGGACTCTTGCTGTTGCATTTTGAACTAACTGGAGCTTGTTTATGCACTTATTGGAACATCCAGACAGTAAGGCATTACAATAATCGAACCTGGAGGTAACGAAAGCATGGACTAGTTTTTCCACATCATCTAATGACATTAAATTTCTTATCTTTGCAATATTTCTGAGATGAAAGAAAGCTATCCAGGTGATGCTATCAATGTGAGTTTCAAATGAAAGACTGGGGTCAATAATCACTCCGAGGTCTTTTACTGCTGCACGTGAAGAAACAGAAAGGCCATCCAGAGTTACTGTGGAATCAGAAAACTTACTTCTGGCTGTATGTGGTCCGAGTACAAGTACTTCAGTCTCATCAGAGTTAAGCAGAAGGAAATTAATAAGCATCCAATGTCTAATGTCCTTAACACATTCCTCAATTCTATAAAGCTGGTGTCTCTCATCAGGTTTTGCAGAGACATACAACTGTGTGTCATCAGCACAACAGTGGAAACTAATACAATGTTTATGAATAATATCACCCAGAGGTAACATATATAGAGAAAAAAGCAGTGGACCCAAGACAGAACCTTGTGGAACACCAAACTTTACCTCAGTACGTCTAGAAATATCACCATTTATATCAACATACTGATAACGATCAGTTAGATAAGACCTGAGCCAGGAGAGGGCCGTTCCCTTAACTCCCACAACATTTTCTAGTCTATCCAGAAGAATGGAATGATCAATGGTATCAAATGCTGCACTAAGGTCAAGTAGGGTGACCACCTGCTCATAAGCCCAAGGGGGGACAAGGGGTATGTTTTTGAGGGACAATGTGGGACGCCGCCCCCACTGCGCCGCGCCAGCCGCTGGAAGACTCACAGATAGTGGTTTACCCATTTCTAGCACATACTACCTTACATGGTATATCAATAATACCCTAATCTGCTGTTATTGGTGATGTATGGTCATGAACAGGCCACCAAATGTGTGTTTTTTTTTAAATAAACATTCATAATATTTTGACCATTCAATGACTTGACAGACACACTTCCACTTATGATTTACTGAAGCTACTCAATTTTATTTATTTTCCATTACAATTTATTCACTTTAAATCAATCATAATATAATATTGAGTCTGAGGCTTTGCAGTGCATCAGTACAGCAGGAATAGTGACAAGTCTCCATTTAGTTTTCAGTGGATTAACAGGAATTGTAGTGGCTCAGCACAACAGAAACAGTAGGAAAAAAGTCTCTTAACTCACAACCACAGCTTTGTGCCACAATCTCCTGCCTGATATGATATTGCGTGTTGGACAGTGTGATACACACTCGTCACCTCTGCCGCAGTCACTTTGTCAGCTAGAGAGTCGTTTTTAGGTCGGAGGAAAGCATCCATAGATTTAGACGTTTCTTTCTGTTGCACACGTTTCTTGTGAGTCTCCGCGAGCCTGTGTCGTTTCACATCGTATTCCCCGCCATGTCTGATTGAGAAAGAAGATGTTTTGCAAAGGTCACAAAAAGCCCTCTCGGTATCCCCCTCAACCCCTTTCAGCCACAAATATTCATTTCCCCACTCTTTCCTGTACATACACCTTCTCTTTTTAACTGGAGGTGGCGGTGCCTCACCTGCCATCTCCCCGGTACCTTTCTCCATTTTTTAATATGAAAGCAATGCATGCGTTGCACCTGCGTCCCTCGTCACTGTCTGCGCACGTGAGTGCGGTGTCATGGCAACAACAAAAAGTTGACAACAACCGGTCAGTTGTGAGGGGTGTGTGTGTGTGGTTTTGTTCTACAGTCTATAGTGGCGACGGTGGTGTGCTGAAATGTCAAGTACTCGTAATATTCGTTTGGCTGCCTGGGTGGCCCGGGGAGCGCGACATCCCCCTCAGCAAGCATCGATTATGCGGGACACGTTCTGAATTTGCGGGACGCATAAATTCGGCTTCAAATGCTGTACGCGCACGCGCTATGCGGGACAGGTGGTCACCCTAAGGTCAAGCAACACAAGTAGCGAGACACAGCCCTGATCAGACGCCAACAGTAGGTCGTTTACTAGTTTAACCAGTGCTGTCTCTGTGCTAGGATGAGGTCTAAATCCTGACTGATACATTTCATGGATGTTATTCCTATGTAAATATGAGCATAACTGCTGTGCCACAGCTTTTTCAAGGATCTTGGAGATAAAGGGGAGGTTTGATATTGGCCGATAATTGGACAGCTGACAGGGATCAAGGTCAGGTTTTTTAATCAGGGGTTTGATAACTGCTAGTTTAAAGGATTTGGGTACATAGCCAATCGTAAGAGAAGAATTTATTATTTTTAGAAGTGGTTCAATTACTTCAGGTATTATCTGTTTGAATAGACGTGTAGGTAAGGGATCTAGTACGCAAGTTGAGGCTTTTGATGCAGAGATTAATGAAAGTAATTCAGTTTCTTTAAGGGGAGTAAAACATTCTAACTGATGATCTGATACAGTTATATTGTTAACTACAGGGTCACTTTCATTGTCTGACCTTAAATTAGTAGTTTGAATTTTTTGTCGGATATTCTCAATTTTGTCATTAAAAAAAATTCATGAAGTCGTTGCTACTCCATACTGCAGGTGTGCATGTGTTGATAGTGGACTTATTCCTGGTTAATTTTGCTACAGTATTAAATAGGAATCTATGATTATTTTTGTTATCTTCTATTAGGGAGGAGAGATATGTTGATCTCGCAGCACTAAGAGCTTTTCTATACTTCAGGAAGCTCTCCTTCCACGCTAATTTGAACGCTACCAATTTTGTTTGATGCCATTTACGTTCCAATTTTCGAGTAGTCTGTTTTAATGTGCGAGTGTCATCATTATACCAGGGTGCGGATTTTTTGTTTCTGACCATTTTCCTTTTTAGAGGAGCTACATTATCTAAGGTATGGCGGAATGTTGACTCTAAGCATTCAGTTGCCTGATCAAGTTCTGCAGGGGCTGACAGTGACCCAATCAAAGTTAATAACTCTGGGAGATCATTTATAAAGCTCTGTGCAGCAGTTGACGTGAATGTACGTTTAATACAGTAGCGTGGTGAGGTGCATATATTATTACTCAGACATAGTTTGAATGAGATGAGATAATGATCTGAGATAACTTCAGACTGTGGAAGTGTGACTATATTGTCTACGTTTAATCTGAATGTTAGTATTAGATCAAGGGTGTGACCACCATTATGGGTCAGTCCTATGACATTCTGATTAATCCCTACTGAATCTAAGATGGACACAAACGCTGTTTTTAAAGGGTCTTCTGGGTTATCGAAGTGAATATTAAAATCTCCGACAACTAAAGCTTTGTCTAAGGAAATAACCAGATCTGAGATAAAACCTGGAAATTCAGAAAGAAACTCAGAATATGGCCCCGGGGGCCTGTAAATAATAAGCAATGGAATTAACTGGATAAACTTATTTTTCGAGGCTACATACATTATATGAGTATGAAGAACTTCAAATGTATTAAATTTATAACCAGGTTTTTGTGTTACACCTAGATAATCATTATAAATAACAGGGATGTGAGTTTTCCGCGAATTCGCCGAATTCCGCTTTTTTCACCTCAAAATTAAAAAAAATTTTTTTTCCGATTTTTCGCTCAAAAATCCGCATTCATATCCTGTTCGTTCCGACTTTCAGTAATTCCGTCATTGAGATGAAACGAGGTACGTGATTGGCCCATCGCTCTGTAACAACCAATGAACGCGCTTGTTAGATAGCTGTACGTAAGCTCGCTTCAAACAAAGAGTTGAAAGATGGCAGCCTCCGTGATCGAGCGTAAAGATGCACCTGATCATCAGTTTGGTGTGTGTTTTTAAAGTAAATAAACATGGGGAAGAAGAAAAAAACAACCCAGCTCATTTCTTTCCCCATAATAAACCTGTGAGTGGTGATGGCGTCACTGCACGTGCGATAGTTGGGTATGTTTTCGCAGAGTGACGAAGGTTGCCGTGGCAACAGGGCCTCGCTTCATCTGTTGCTTCCTGGATGCGCATGCGCACGCTATGAAAGCTGTGGCGAAAAGGTTAGCATCGGAGGCTAAACCTTCTGAGGAGAAAAGAAGGGGCGGTTTTTATTTCAGTTTGTTTTAGTTACGTCCGAAGAAACAGCAGTTTAAATCACGGCTCTAGTTTACAAATCAAAATGGCTACTCAGTGAAAACAAAACAAAAGCTAGAGAGAGGGGGAGCGGCGTAGAGAGAGGGGGAGCGGTGTAGAGAGAGGGGGAGTGGTGTAGAGCGAGGGGGAGTGGTGTAGAGCGAGGGGGAGTGGTGTAGGGAGAGGGGGAGTGGTGTAGAGAGAGGGGGAGTGGTGTAGAGCGAGGGGGAGTGGTGTAGAGAGAGGGGGAGCGGTGGGAGTTTAACCCGGGAAAGTGAGTCTGTGAGGCGGCAGTGATGCTTGACCCCTCCCCCCTCCCGCCTCCTCTCACTTTACCTCAGAGTCTCTGCCAACTTCATCACAGGTTATTTCACCTTTTTCACTCCAAGTTAGTTTTAATTTTCGCTCAAAACTTTTCCCACAGCGTGGATGTAAGGTAATTATACACAATTTTGATTTGTTTATTCAATATTAAAATGTTAGTGCAAATAATACATACTTGCCAACTTTTCAAAATTCTCATGAGGGAGAAAAGTGCATGAAAGACATTTTCAGTTGGCCGAGGGTCTGATGCGCGGTTGAAATGATAAAAACAGTGGAGCCCAATTAATTGCAAACACATTTTTTGTGAATGTTGTTTAGTGAAAAAGTGATTTTTATTCTTGCATATGAAAATCCTCAAGTGAGTGAACACTGTACAGTTCTGTATATGAGTCAATTTCACAGAAAACGTATTTTTTTTTTTTTGTCCGGATGTGTTTTGTTTACATTTTGAGATTTCTAAAACCTTTTTATGGTCTCATATGTTAAAACATTATCAGTTCTACCTTGCATTTCAAAATTTGACTACTTTGGTTCATAAATGTGCATTTTGTAGCAAATTTTAGGGTCGAAAATGAGCAAAAATGGCTGTTCCACTGAAAAGAGACTTTTTTTCAGACATGATTCTTAATGTTAGACAAAGGTGGAATTGAAACTTTTTCATGTTCAACGACAAGACTGTGGAAACCACAATGGACATATGATGTCACAAATTGAAAATGCCATTAAGAAAAGAGATTTTTTCGATGTTTTGTTAATTTTTGTACCTGTCCCAGAGGTTTGTGTCAGTTCTGTTACCGTGATTAATCACAAAAATAAATGCTCCCAAAAGCTATTATTGAAATTATTTGTTGCCAAGGATCTACATATTCTCACCTTTTATATGGATGGCAGAATGAACTGAATCTGAGAATATTTACTTAAAAATTTCAGTTTTGGTAAGTAGTCTATGCATGACTAATTTTTGTGTCAATCCTGTTACCCTGTCTAAACGGGGTGTGCAGTAACTTAATCAAATGTTAGAAGTTGCCATACATAAGAAGCAAACCGGGAGACTACCAGGAGCAATAGAGTTTAATAAATAATGGTGGATGAATTCTTATGTTGCATCATGTTTGTTTGAAAAGGCACATTTAGGTATGTTCAACTTCTACAGTAATTGAAAGTATAAATTTTGTTTTTCCTTATACAATTTTCTATTTATTCTAATGCAGATGATTTAATTTAGAATGACATTTTTAGGTTTCATGTTTTGGCTTTTTGTCAGTTAAGAATCATTGAATTTACTATAGGGGCTCAGAGTTGCATGTTGACCATTAAATTGGCTTGAATTTGTTAATCATGACAAGTTTTTTCTTGTGTGTTTGCTTGCCATTTTAGTACAATTTTTAAGTCAGAAAACCCCAGAACCCAGGAGCTTCGGGGGGCTTCGCCCCCCCCCCCCCCTTGTCACCCCACCAGGGCGCTGCCCTGGACCAGCTGGGGGCCTGCGGCCCCCAGACCCCTGGCTAAAATTTTCAGATAATTTCACCAGCCCCAAATCACATCCCTGAAATAACCGCAACGCCTCCTCCTCTGCCAGTTAGACGAGGCTGGTGTATATAACTGTATCCAGGAGGACTCGCTTCATTTAATGCTATATATTCATTTGGCTTAATCCATGTTTCAGTTAAACAAAGTACATTAAACTCCTGATCAGTAATGAGTTCATTAACCATTAGCGCTTTAGATGTAAGAGATCTAATATTTAATAGCCCCACCTTTAGATCAAAGGCGCTGGCAACAGCTGTACAATCAGTATGATCTAATTTTATATTGATTAGGTTACTGGAACAAACACTCTGAAAATTTCTACCTTTTTGTTGAGCTCGGGGAACAGACACAGTCTCGATGTAGTGGACCCTGAGTGACGACTCTGTGCAGCTAGCAGACAGTCGGTTTAGCCTGTTCGTCTGCTCCCTGGCCTTGGCTCTGGATTGTCAGAAATTAACTAGGCCTGTTCTGAGACTATGACCTATGCTGCAGGAAATGAGAGCAGCACCTTCCCGAGTGGGATGAGTGGGATGGATACCGTCCCGCCCTAACAGGCCAGCAGTGCCCTCAAAATTAGCCCAATTATCTATAAAGCCCACACTGTTTTCAGGGCACCACCTGGACAGCCAGCAGTTCAGCGACCATAACCTGCTGTAAGCTACATCGCCACGCCGCATTGGGATGGGGCCAGAGCATACTACAGCATTGGGCATCGCCTTCGCTAATTTAAACACCTCTACAAAGTTACTCTTAGTAACCTCAGACTGACGAAGGTGTATATCATTAGCTCCTGCATGGATAACTATCTTTGAGAACCTGTGCTTGCCTAGGACCCTAAGATTACCTGCTATGTCCAGCACCCTGGCTCCCGGTATACACCTGACTAAAGCTGCTGGTGCCCCTAAAGGCTGAGCTAATTTCACATGCCGTATGATAGAGTCCCCTATAACCAGAGCTCTTTCAGGTTTCTCAGCGGGTGCATCACTAAGGAGAGCAAACCTGTTCGGCACGTGACGCGGAGAGGAGTGGTGCTCCCGTGGGCGAGCCTCAGCGGTAGCTTTGGCTCTACGCTTATGCCGCCGAGTCGTCACCCATTCGCCCCGCTGTAAGGGCTCTAATGCTGGAGTTGGGGGATTACTAACTCCACCTAGGGCATCCAGACTTTCCCCTACAGAAACTACACTGTTCTCCTGCTCACTAACCTTCTCTAAAGCCTGGACACGCGCTTCTAGCACTGTAATCTTCTCCGTCAGAGAGCTAACTAATCTGCACTTATCACAAATAAAGCTAATAAAGCTATCGCTAGCGACGGAGGAAGAATGACTAAACATCCTGCACTCAGCACACTGAACAGGCTGAAGGTGTGCCATGATGAAAAGATTCACGTACCTTAATCGAAGATCTGTTTATATTAAAGCAGATCTGATGTGGATGGCCTCTGCTTGTGGTCTTTACACAGGAGTAGAGAAAAAGAAAGCTTCCGGTCTCAGCGTTCTTCCGAAAAAAGAAAGAGAGAGAAAGAAAAAAATGGAAAAAGGAAAGCGAAAGTGAAAAGTACAAAAGGAAAGCGACAGTACAATCAAGAGAATACAACAAGATTTGATGTGGCAAATCTTCCCTGTAAAC
Organism: Neoarius graeffei; assembly: GCF_027579695.1. Taxonomy (NCBI): domain Eukaryota; kingdom Metazoa; phylum Chordata; class Actinopteri; order Siluriformes; family Ariidae; genus Neoarius; species Neoarius graeffei. The sequence continues at coordinate 129,236,298 of NC_083569.1, forward strand.
CAATGCAAGTAAATGGACTGAACTTCATAAAGCCCCTTTCTCCAATAATATTTAACTCGATGCCTTTTATTCACCCATTGATTAAGACACACACATATATATTTGGGAAACAAACAGGCATCAAAACAACACATATAACTTTTAATGTGATGGTTATAAATAGTGTGCGAAATACCCTGTACACTGCAAACTAGCGACAGATCTGCGATAGATAGCTCAGGTAAGCTAATCAGTCAGCATACCGTAGCAAGCTACCAAAACCTGAGGCCACAATAACCAACCGACAAGACTGAATATGATAAATGATGGAAATAGTGGAAAAACTGGAAATAGTGAATGAAAATAAAAATTTACTGTTTTATTTATTGAGTCACCACACAGACCTGCTCTCGTTGAATAAAATGAGCTGAATGACCGCCAAACTGAGTTCAGCCAGGTTCTAACGTCATACCAAAACAAAATACATCACTGATTCCTTCACATTCAGAAAGGTTAAAAACATTCATCATACGTTCAAAAACATTCATCATAGTGTGGCACTGTATTCTCTAATTCTCACTGCTTATAACTCTACACCTACCCGGTGGAGATGAGCTGGGAAACTGAAGACTGAAGGAACAGCTCCCTCTCTCATCCTGACTGTCTGACCTGTTCTGTCCAAATCCTCCGTTCTGAAGTGTTCACTGCAGAGCATGGATGACGGAGTAGCAGAAAACCCTTCCCGTCGCACAGCTGTCTCCCACTGCTTTTTCATGTCTTTATTTTTGGGAAACCTACATAGTATGTGAAAAGTTAGCTAAGCAACTAACAATAATCAGCGTAGTTACGAAGGAAATACTTCGTTGTTTGGAGACAGGTTTCACCGAGCAGCTATTATGCGCGAGACTTCATATTAGCCACAAAGTCAGAAAAATCTGTTCGTAAAATTACGTTATAATGACCAAATACAATGAAAAGTATTTTTCCAGTCTCACCTGTGAAAGGTAATCCCATGTGATCTCGTTTGGACGGTAAACCTGTTGGTACAGTTAAACGCAGCACATGAATGAGGCATCTTTATTCTCGGCTACTGTCTAGACGCTATACCAGAGACGGTTGAAGACTCTCTACTTTGCCACATCCAATATGGCGGCGAGGATGACGTATGATTCTACGCAGAAGGCGGCGTCTATGTTTATATGTCTATGAGTGGGACCACACTGAGGAGATACAGCTACTGTTTATCATCAGTCATTACTCAGAGTAGAAACCATCAGTATCGGTGGATCGAGGAGATTTGGCTGATGATGGAGGAAGTGCACTGCTTTCTCAGTGTCTACTAAAATTCATCCACCCACTGACCAATTTATTAGGAATATCTGTCCACCTGCTCATTCATTCAGGTCTCAGGAAGGCCGCAGTTGTCGTGTTGGGTTCTTTGTGGAGCAATAAATAAAGATGCTGAGACCTGGATATCACGTTGAGTGCTTTACTTCCCAAATCACACAAAACTTTAACTCTGTGCTTGGTCCACTATTACACTGAGGCTCCCTATTAGACCGCCCCCTGGTGTACTGGCCTATTGTTGACACACAGTGGCGTGCACAGACATTTTGGGGGGCAAGTGCTCTGGGGGGAAAAAAGGGCACTTTTTTGCGCATGTGGAACACCTTATTATAAAAGTGAGATTTAACCCTCCTCTTGTGTTCGGGTCGCCACTGACCCGTTTTAGTTTTTAAAGGTGTAAAACAACCACTTAATGCTAATTTATTACATCAAGGCTTTTTGACTTTGCCAGCAGGAATCTCTAGTTGAACAAAATAGAAAAATAAATTTTTGTTTTCCTAAATCTGAAAATGGTCTAGCAAAAAATATAATACTTATGTGCAGTTGTTTCTGTATGCGACGGGCTACTTTACGACAAAATAATTACAGCTTGGGCTTAGAGGGCAAACAATACATTTTCACTCGATTCATATGTTACCTGGCTGGTGGGGCAGGGGAAGAGCTGACTGACTGCCCGATGTGTTGTCTGCGCTACGACAAGGCTGTGGCTTCCAGGACGCTATGCTGCTGCAACCTCACATTGAATGCACTGCACGCTTGTTCACGTGAAAGAGCAAGAGAGACAGAGGTCCGGTGTGTGTGCGGAGGGGGCACACATCAGGACATTATTTTCACACACGCTTTTAATGCCACGGCTTTTCTAAAAGATCATGTCGACATTGGCCTCAGTAAACTGTAAAAAAAAAAATTCAAAAGGGCACTTTTTTGGACAGAGGGCAGAGGGGCAGGTGCTTGAGCACCACCTCGTGTCTATCTGTGCACGCCACTGTTGACACATATCCAGATCACACCACATCTCCCCTTCTGAGAAATGATAGACTGTGAAGCACATTATACTTAATCCATTTGCATGAACCTGTTAACCTTATTGTTATCACATGCTGTGCTTTGCTCAACAATTCCCTGAGAGAGCTTACATAACACTGTTACTTCTATATGGACCTTTTCTTAAAGTCAAAAAGAATATTAACTCATTTAGGCTACCTAAGAACACACCTTAGACAACATGAAGTCAACATACAACAGGGTCTGTTTCCCCTTAACCCTTATTTAACATTACATCACTATATCACACAGTATAACTCCATAAATTTGTTTCTTTTTTTTCCCATATTGTTCTGTTCTCAAACCTACAAAATCATCACAAATCCAGTCGATCTGGCTTGATGACAGCTCTACCAGACCTGGTTCTAATGGTTTGGGGAGAGCCATGCGACCCCTCTGGGGACACCATATCAGTGTCTGTAGGAGTGTCCTGCAGGTCTGCCCCAGCAGCTTGTTCTTGATTCTTACTGCAGTTGTCTGTTGCCCTGGGCACAAGGTGGCGACGATTCCTCCTAAGAGTGCCCTGGGGTCCACTGACCAGGTAGGATCTTGGTGTTTGAAGAATGGTAGGCAGTTGAAGAAGTAGTGTCCGAATGGAGTAATAAAGGTAGTGTAGTGGGCACAGTCTTTTGTCAATGGGATCTGCCAAAACCCCATGTTGGCATCTAACTTTGTGAAGATCTTTGCCCCTGATGGCATGCCCAAGGTCTGGTCCACTGATGGGAAGATGAACTTTTCCCTGTGCACTGCTTCATTTAGAGGAGAGAGATCAACACAGATTCGTATTTCATCCTTAGATTTCTTTGGTGCCACCACCATGCCGGAACAGCACTCCGTTGGCTGTTCAATCCGGCTAATGACTCCTAGCTGCTCCATGTGCTGGAGTTCCTGCTTTACTTTTCCCATCAAAGGCAGTGGGACACGTCGTGGCACCTTCAAGGACACAGGCTTGGCATCAGGTCTGAGCTTAATGGTATATGGCTGCTGTACTAAACCTAGCCCATCGCACATCTTTGGGTAGTTTTGTTTTACAGAATCCAAGTCAATACTGTCTACTCTGACTACCAGTCTGAGATTAACTGATGCAGGTCTGCTCAACAGAGCTGTGTTCAGGTGCTTCACTATATACAAGTCCTCTGTGGTGTGCTTATCACCACAGTGCAGCACCTCCCTGGCTACCCCCACTACAGAGAGAGGTACATGCCCTGGCCCATACAATGCCTTGTTACCTGGTGCGAGGCTGCGTAAGGCACCTCTGCATATCTGTCTGTATACCAGTTCTGGTACAACAGTAACGTCTGCCCCGTGTCAATCTTGAATGTTACCTTTGTGTCTCTAATCTTTATGTCTACTGTCCATGCATGTTTGCCTGCATCAACTGTGCCAAGGAATAGATCTTCGTCTGTGTCTTCCGAGACGGCACTCACGCTTGGTAGACTTGCATACTTTGCCGTAATGCCCCCTTTTCCCACAGTTATGGCAGTCTGCATTCTTTGCAGGGTACTGGAACCTAGTATGAACTGGAGTATTACTGCATCTCTGGCATGACTGTTCTGCTCCCAACTGTGTCTCATGCTTGTCCTTGCACTGTCTAGCTGGCTGTTTTTTGTTTTTCCAGGCTTGCTTTTTCCCTTTGTTACTGTGCACCACGTCCACTGTAGCTTTAGTAGCGTGTGTTGCGTCTCCTCTTAAGTCTGTCTGTTGTTGTTTAATGTCCTCGGCCTGCCTGACCATGTGAATGGCTTTTGCTAAATCCAGTTTGCGTTCCATCTGTATTTTCTGTGCACTGTCTAAGATGTATGGGACTTAGTGCACTGTCTCTAATGCCTACAACGATCCTGTCTCTTAACAGTTCGTCTCAAAGTGCACCATATTCGCAATCTTCCACCAATGCATATAAAGCGGTTATAAACAAGTCTGCAGATTCGGTCGGCCCTTGAGCTCGCATGTTGAATTTGGCTCACTGATAAATGACGTTCTTTTTAGGCACAAAAAAGTTTGTGAAGCCATCCTTAATGGAGCTGTACACAAGTCTCTGTTCAGCAGTTAATGTTAGCCCCTTCAACACGTCATCTGCCTCGTCTCCCATGCAGTATATAAGTGTGTTCACCTGGTTAGCTTGTGATGACTTGTCCAAGTCGCTGGCGACTCGAAAGTGCTCAAACCATCTTATCCACTTTTCCCAGTCCTGTGGCTTTGAAAAGTTGAAGGATTCTGGCAGGGTTTTTTTTTCTTTTTTTTTTCCCAAATGTATTTATTGGATTTTTTTTTGTCCCTTACAAGGAACCACAAGTTACAAATACAGTAAACACATGAAACAACCAATCAGACAAAAACTTGTTTACAAATAATAATAATGAATAATCACAATAATAAAAAATAAATAAAATAAAAGCACTCAAAACGTGATGGCACACTCACTGGTACAGAGACAGGGGATATTAAGGCGTTGGGTTGCCCAACAATTGTACAGGGGAAATGATTGGAAGGTCATTTTAGAGCCCTAAGAAATTGAGGGCCCTTTACAAAGTCCAAGAAGGAATTCCACATTTCTTCAAACAGTGCATATTTTCCTTTCAGTGAATGTTATTTTTTCCATGGCTATAACTTGAACAATGTCATCTAGCCAGCTTTTTGTAGTCGGCCTCTGTATAGATTTCTAACATTTTGCAATAGTCCGTCTGGCTTGAAGTAGGCTTAGGGTAACCATCTTCCTGATAGTTCTGCTGAGATTAATGTCCTTTGGTATGAGTCCCAAAATGCACATAAGAAGATTCACCTCTGAAGTATGAGAGAGTGTCTCAACAACCTCTCTCCAAAATTCTTTTATTTTTGAACAAGTCCATAAACAGTGGAAAAGTGTCCCTTTGTGTGTTTCACATTTTGTACAAACATCAGGAATATTACCATTAAAATGATTCAAAACCTCTGGAGTGATATACAACCTCATAGACCATTTATATTGTCAGATGACAGAATCCTATAAAATAAAGAAATAAGTCTTCTCTGGTGTGGGCTTACCACAATTTTTTCTACTGCTGAAAGGTCGGGTATTTAGAGATTTTTTTTTGGGTCTTGTATACAAAGTCTCTGACTTGTAAGTCTCATCTCATCTCATTATCTCTCGGCTTTATCCTGTTCTACAGGGTCGCAGGCAAGCTGGAGCATATCCCAGCTGACTACGGGCGAAAGGCGGGGTACACCCTGGACAAGTCGCCAGGTCATCACAGGGCTGACACATAGACACAGACAACCATTCACACTCACATTCACACCTACGGTCAATTTAGAGTCACCAGTTAGCCTAACCTGCATGTCTTTGGACTGTGGGGGAAACCGAAGCACCTGGAGGAAACCCACGCGGACACGGGGAGAACATGCAAACTCCGCACAGAAAGGCCCTCGCCGGCAACGGGGCTCGAACCTGGACCTTCTTGCTGTGAGGCGACAGTGCTAACCACTACACCACTGTGCCGCCCTCACTTGTAAGTATTTGAAGAAATGTTTAGCAGGTATATCAAACTGTTTCCTGATATCCTCAAATGACATGAGAACATCCTCCTGAAAGAGATCAGCTAATTGGTCAATGCCTTTGTCTGCCCATAGTTTGAAACCCTTGTCTTTTGCCCCTGAAAGTTGTTGTTTCCCCAAATGGGTGTGAACTGTGATAGATTCTGGGAAACCTTTAGGTAGCTATGAACTTCATGCCAAACACGAATGGAGTTGGAGACAAAAGGGTTACTTGTGGATTTCTTTAGTTTATCGGGTCTGTCTGAGTACAGATACATATGAAGAGGTATGTTAGCTGTTGTTTCTCTTTCCATGGTCACCCATGAGAGGTATGTACTGGGCCTAAACCAGAAGGAGGTAGTCCAAAGCTGGCAAGCCTAGTTGTACCATTTGAGATTGGGGAGTTTCAACCCTCCTCTGTCATATGGCAGATATAGACCCCTTTCACATGACGTCACCGCGCCGCAAGATTTTGTTAGGCGCCATATTGGAAGACCAAGTACATGCACTCACAATATAAAACAAAGTACGAGCGAGAGTAAAGTGACACGATGGATGATAATTCGGGTTATGTGAGTACATTACCAGCTGCAAGGGCACGGTATGTGGAGAAACTGGCTGTGATTGATGGGTTTGACCCATATGATAAGACTCGCGGCAAGGGAGAATGGAAACATAAGGAGGACCGGACACCAATTCTGCCATCTGTTTGCTACCCAGACATTGTAAACTATTTGTTGTTTACACCCAGTGCCTACACTCAGTGTTCGAACTATGCCGATATTTTCGGGGGGTCCCTTTTTTTCCCTTGGGGTGGGTGCTTGCGCTTGTCTCGGAGCACGGATCTCCAAACACATGAGAAGCCTATCTTACGCACATATCACGCGGACTCCACACCTCCACACACGCATCGCGTCTGAAGTCATAACTCATCAGGGGAAATCGTGTCCACATTGGCATGTTCAAAAAACAACCTCGCGTCAACAATGATACCACACGCAAGAAAAAAAAAACAGTCAGGCTACTCAACAACCGACCTGGCAGCAGCGAGCAAGCCCCAAACCATCCTAAATTATTATTATTATTATTATTATTATTATTATTATTATTATTATTAAATTGTAGAAGTCTGGGAGGCTTGCTCCTCATACAGTTATCAACTTGGGGCCAATTTAGCATGTTTTAAATCTGAATTTCTTGCGTTTGCTTACCTCAAAGTGTCCGCAGATCATGCACAGACTTATCCATTATATCCACAGTTTTTTGCCAAGTCTCACACAGGTTTCTTTCAAGTCTACTGTTGGGCCAATAAATCATAAATAAAACAGCTCAGATTTGTTTGTTTAAGTCGTTTGCCACTTCACTTTATTCTCGTGGGTTCACATACCGCTGCCGTTATTTTCCCCTAATCACGAGTTTGTTGGTCTTCCAAAATGGCGCAGGGTCTGTTTACTTCCGGTTTCAGGTGACGTCAGTGAAAGGGGTCTATAGTAGGGAAAGGCGTAATCTCGCTTGTCTGTTACTCCATATGAAATTTCTGAAGACTTTAGTCATGTTTTGGAAGAAGTTTGTTGGTGGGGGAAGTGGTATACATTGAAATAGGTATAGGAATTTGGGTAGGACATTCATTTTAAGGATATTAATCCTGCCAATCATTGAAATTGGCATTGTTGTCCATCTGTTAATAAGGTTAGGCTATGTTTACATTAGACCGTATCTGTCTCGTTTTCTTCACGGATGCACTGTCCGTTTACATTAAACAGCCTGGAAACGCCGGGAAACGGGAATCCGCCAGCGTCCACGTATTCAATCCAGATCGTGTCAGCTCCGGTGCTGTGTAAACATTGAGAATACACGGATACGCTGTGCTGAGCTCTAGCTGGCGTCTCATTGGACAACGTCACTGTGACATCCACCTTCCTGAGTCGCCGGCGTTGGTCATGTGACGCGACTGCTGAAAAACGGCGCGGACTTCCGCCTTGTATCACCTTTCATTAAAGAGTATAAAAGTATGAAAATACTGCAAATACTGATGCAAATACTGCCCATTGTGTAGTTATGATTGTCTTTAGGCTTGCCATCCTTCCACTTGCAAGTGGTAAGTGATATGCGCTGGGATCACACACACAGCGGCTCAGTCCCGAATCACAGCTTGTTCACTTCACTCGCGTGCTCTGTGAGCTGCGCAAGGCTGGAGTGCGCACCCTCCAGAGGGCACTCGCTGTTCAGGGTGGAGTGATTTGGAGCACAGGATGCCTGCGGAGCCGAGCGTATCCGTGTATTGGTGTTGCTGTGTGCACGCAAATCATGTATTGGTGTTGCTGTGTGCACACTAATCGTTTTAAAAACGTTTATCTGATGATCCGCTGATACGGTCTAATGTAAACATGGGCTTAGTCACTCCTGATATCACTGGGCTATAGTTAGTGGAAACAAGATCCTCTGTTGAATGGGTAATTTTGATCCCCAAATAAGTAAAACTTGATGTGTCTTTAAATGGGGTTTGTAATGGGGGGGGGGGGGGACAGCTTCTCTCTGATTGTTTAAGAAAGAGGATACTTGACTTAGATTCATTCACTTTATATCCTGAAATTGACCCAAAGGTATTTATTAACCTAAGGAGATTTGGAATAGAGCCCTTTAGCTGAGTCAGGAATAAAACAGTGTCATCTGCAAATAGTCCTATTTTATTCTCCACATTCCCTATCCTGATGCCAGTTATACTACTGTTTTGTCTAATTGCAATAGCGAGTGGCTTGATTGCTAATGCAAACAGAAGGGGAGAAAGGAGACACCCCTGTCTGGTGCCAAGTTAAAGTTTGAAGGGCTGGGAGGTTACAAAGTTTGTCATGACTGACGCGCTTGGAGAGTGGTATAGCATTTTCACACACTTACAGATGTAGTCACCAAACCCAAATCGCTGAAGCACTTCAAAAAGATAATTATATTCCACCCTATCAAATGCTTTTTCAGCATCCAGGGAGATTATAGCTGTGTCTGGGCTTTCCCTCTGTTGGTAACTCTCCAGCGCCCCCTATAACGATCCCACAATTCCTTGCGCGCTCCACCCGGATGTGACGTAAAGTGGAACTGCTTTAACTGTATCGAGAGCGCCTCGATTCGTCCTCTCGTGTTCTGGCTACTGGAGTGGTCGGACGGACTGTTGGCACGCTCGCCTACAGTGTTGAGACTAACCGCTATTGTCTGAGAACAGCCTGTTCAAATTAGTTTCGGCCGAACTTTTGAACGACCCGCTAAGTTTCAGCGATTATAGTGGTTTTGATTCTAACCTTTGCAAAGTTTAACTACAGTTAAGTAGTTTTCCACGCTAAGAGGCATTTGCGGACAGCTTCGCTCCTCTCAGCTTTTTCTCGTCGACGCATCACCGGAGGTTTCTCCTGAAGCACCGTGGGCCAGCTAGGCCTCCATCTCCCTGCTTCGTTAGCCGCGGTTGGACGCAACACGCCGCTAACCTCCTCTCCTCGGACCGCGACCCTCAGCGCGGACATCGGAGAAAGAACTTCCATCGCATTGAGTAGGCACTTGGGCAAATTTTTAATTTGTAGCTTATTCAGATGGTTGTTAGGGTCATGTTTAAGCTTTGAGCTATTTAGCATACCCGCTCAGACACGGAAGGTGTTTGTTTGTTTTTATTGTTTGTTTTGGTTCTGTTTTTTTTTTGAACTTGTTAGACAGGGTATCTTGCATGATATCTTTCCTTAACTCCATTGCTAGCTTCCCTATCTGATTAGCAGCGCAGCGACAAGTTTGTTATTTTAAGCTCCGAGGCTAGACCGCTACAAGGCCTAGTCCTCTCCATCCAACACCTATTACACACACATATACACACACTCTCTCTCTCTCTCTCTCTCTCTCTCTCTCTCTCTCGTGTTGAGTTCTTTGCCTAGATAGTCTGTTGGAAATTGTTGTTAAGTACAGTGTTTGGATCCAGCTGTAACGTGGTCAGATTCTCCTTAGCAACTTATTGCTAGCTACCTCAGGGTGATACGCTAGCTCGTAGGCTTGTGTTCTCGACTAGGCCTGCAGGCGCCATTTTTCCGACGCCATTTTGATACCTTCCTCATTGAGTTACCTGTGATACGACACCTAGGCACTGACCGCCATTTTGTTTAAGCATTGCCAGAGTGGCTAGTCGTTAGCATCTGCCCACAGATACACACACACACACGCATCGGCTTGCCCTAGCCTCACACACACACGCACACACAAGGGATTCTTTTCTTTTTCCTTCTATCTCTTTCTCTCTCTCTTTCCCTCAAATTTATAGTCCAGGTGTAATTGTTCCATTGTTTTGTCTTGTTATTACCTTTGCCGACATTGAATGTATTTTGAGATTATTATTATTATTAGTGAGTAGTAGACAAAAGCTAATAAAATTGAATTGCATTTTACTTGTTCCTGTTGTTTATTCACAAGGTCAACTATTTAGAACTCCTTTTTCCTTCAGAATTTAGCTTTTGTATACAACTGGGTTTCCCATCTAATACAGAGCTACCATTAATCTTGAATGTAACCATTCACGGTGAGTATTAAGATTAATAATTTAAGATTTTATGAGACTGATCTTTATTTATAAATTGATTAATTTAATTATCAATTATTACATAATTTATAATTTAATTAATCCCAATTCAACCTACATTAAAGTGGTGCCCCGTGTGAGGAATAGTTTAATGACCTTGTGAATTTCTCAACAATAACTTGTAAACTGCTGTAAACCCAAAATCAACTGCCAAGGTATAACACAGATGACTTTAATGGTGAATCATTAACAGTGTGTTAATCACAGAACTGAAATTCAGCTGCCAACCACAGTTAGCTGATAAACTGGTTTAATTGATTAGTACATTCGAGTAATATCTAATCCAAGTACTTAATTAATATTATTAATAATAATCATTATTATTAACTAATTATTAATTGAGCTAATTAATACAAGTGAAACATTAGTGAAAACAAAGTAGCTAAGAAACCACATCAATTATTTAGCAACTTGGATTAAATTAAATTCTAACCTAATCAACCCCTAGTATTAATTTCCTTTAAGTTAATTAATACATTTCGAACAAAATGTCGCGTTCCCCATCAAGGGAGTCAGAAGGGCCCCTCCTCTCTCTCTTCGACGTTGTAGGCGATTTAGGCCAAGTCCCGGAGGATAGGAGAAATTACTTCTGTGATCTGGACCAAAAGGCTCGCTTTGATGAAATACACATAGCCGTTAGGGAACTTAAGGAGCGTACTATGACTCTCCCAGAAGGGCTACCCAAATTGTTCATGATCTACTATAAGGAAATGGAACATGTGTGTATGACCCTCGAACAAGAGAAAAGAACACTAAAACGACAACTGGCCGAAGCTCAAAGGAGAGCAGAAAGCGCGGAGAGTAGCCTCGTGGGCCTGAGAGCCACACAAGATGAACTAAAGCGCGAAATAGAATACCTCAGAGAAGAAGTGACGCAAGCACGTCGCTCAGATGAGGGATCGGCCAAACCCTCCCAAGAACAGAGTTCCGCTCTGGAGGAGGAAGAACCTGAGCTTAGAACGGTAGATCAGACACCGCACTCAAGCTCAACTCGCGTGAAAGTCGCGCGATCGCCACCTCGTGGTGCTGGGAGTTTTTACTTTACTCCCCACTACACCCCCTCGCGCTTCAATATCGCTGCAGCCTCTAGCCCGCAGAAAACGCCGCGCTACGTACCCTCAGACTCCTCTGACGGAGAGGCCGCCTACAAGCCGAAACGCAGACATAGGCGATATGAGAGCAGCTCAAATAGCGAAGACAGCGAGGACCCCTACGGGTCAAAATCAAAACGCCTCGTCGCAGAACGCAAAACTAGGATCCGCCAAATCGACGTCCTTGCGAAAGACATAGAGCGTTTTGAGCCGGAAAATCATAGACACCGAAGCGTTAATGATTATTTCCGGGAAATCGAGCGTAGCCTCCTGGACCTGCCAGAGGCTACGTCGCATGAAAAGGCCAGACTAGTCTGGAAAACTTTAGGTAGTGGCGTACGAGCATTCGTTGAGACCCTACCGCAGTCAGTCCTCGACAACTACAAGAAAATACGTAAGTACTTGAAAGAGGAATACTCGTTGTACGAGGACGAGACTGCTGCGACGATGGGTGCTATTCTGATCAGACAGAAACGAAGCGAACACCCTCGCGAGTACTACCGTCGGCTCCGCGCAGCGTACTTTCAGGGCAGAAGCGAGCCCGGGCTAGAGGAAGATCGCAACTTCAAGTCCCTCTTCCTCCATAACCTTCACCCGTGCATCCGTAACCAAGTAACACTCGCGTGTCGCCAGCGCCCCCATACTATGAGAGAAATGCGTCGCACCGCACAACTAACGTGGGAGACGTTCGTCCGACCCACAGACCGCCACGAGGACGATCCCAGAGTCCTCGGCCTATATGAGCAGGAAGGTCAGTCCTTAGGCCTAGAAGGGGGTGAAGCCCCAAACCGCGGGCCCCCTTGGGCGAACCCAAACCCCGGCCACCAGACGTCGAGTCAACCCAAAGGTAACTGGAAAGTTCGACAAGCTGGAGCCAAGGGGGAACAGGGCCCCAACGCCAAAGGGCAAGGTAACCGCAAACCTGGCAGTCACGGCCCTAAATCTCAGAATAGCGGACAGTCAAGGCCCCATCGCAACTCCTCTCGAAGGGAGCGGAGCCCTAAGCTAGCTACCGCTAAACAAGCCAACCAAGAGCCGCTTGGGATGGCAGAACTGAGGACCGAATTAGCACGGGTTAAACAACTGCTGAGCAATAAGAACAGGAAGGGTAAGCCGAGCAAGGACAGGGACGAACCGTCAGCATGACTAGGCCGGGACCCATCCCCACCACCACCGCGTGTCTACCTTGTGGGGTGGGGAAAGGACCCCTGCCCAATAGGCAGCGATGAGTTGAAACCACCCCCCCGGTAGTGAAGCCTGACCCGCAGGATGCACCCCTGACGCAGTTTCTTGGAGATTTGGTTAGGAAAGGCAACGCCAAGCGTATCTATACCCCAGTGGTGGTAGAAGGCAACGTTTCCCTCCAAGCTCTCTTGGATACCGAGTCAGAAATCACCCTGATGTGTTCCAAAGTCTTTGCAGAGGTTTCTGATGCGCGGCGCGCGCAAGGTAGACCCATCAGAACCGAACGTTGTGACGTCAACTTGGTTAGCTTCACCCAGAATCAAGCCCCAGTAACAACCATTGCATGGTTAGAACTCACCTTCCAGGGCATGTCCATCACTCACCCCACTTACGTCTGCTCTGTTGGGGTAGAACCGTTCCTCATTGGCCAAGACCTACTAGATAGGCTAGCGCCCCTCATTGACTGTCGTCGTAGGCAACTGTGGGCCCAGGTCGCGTCCCCACAGACCCCAGATCCTCGTCGTCACGATCGAGCCTGTTGCGATGAAGTTAGCGTGGAGGCTACTCCACCGATAGCTGAGTCAGGGCAGGTCCCTGAGAACCTCGAGACCACTCCGCTCCACCCTGAGCCGAGTCAAGACGCACCAAACTCAACCGACACTCTTCTCAACCACAACGCGCTTGATGGCCACCCGTCTTTCCTTTGCTTTCTTGGCGAATCTGCCCCAACCAGGTACTACCCCTGGATATCTGGCAACATTACTGTCAACGGCGTCACAGCACCTGGCGTCAGGTTAGCGCTTTGGTCAGAGAAGTCAGCCATCAGCCAAACGTGGTTCGACATAGTGCGTCAGAGCACTCCTTCCCCTGTCTTTGTGCAGAAGAGCCACCGGCTACTGTCAGCCGAACAACCCCAGAGCCCCATCAAAGCCACGGGCGTCTGCGCCGTCTCGCTCGCCATCGGTCAGAGAGAATTCCTTCATTTCTTGAGTGTCATCCCCGGACTTCCTGACCCACTGGTCATTGGGGCAGACATCTTGGTCAGACTGGGAGCCCAACTGGACCTAGTCAACCGGGTCATCTGGACCCAAGCCGACGCTGCTAAGCACCCGTTCCAAGCTGACCCGGAACAAATGCGGTCAGGACAAACGATTCCCCAAGCCTGCCATGTCGCTAGCGAATTTGACATTGTCATTCCCGCTAGGACTGCTGGTTCCCCTCTTAAGCTGGTCATCATGAAAGACCAACAGTTTCGTAGCTCCCAGGCGTTTTTCCAGCCTCTCAGATTCTTCATGGAGCTCGATTTAGCCGTGTGTGGGACTCCGCTGCTTGAAGTGAGTCATCGTTCCGCTTACCTCCTGGTTCAAAACTCCACGCGGGACGCCATCACGATCCCCGCCCGTCGGCCTTTAGGCCTTCTGATAGACCAGGCATTCCATGACTTTGAACTCACCATTCCAGTCATCGGTGAGCTGCCAACGCCGGACACTCATTCCGATCCAGTGGAACCTCCCTGGATCACTCTTCCTTTCCACATGATCCGCGTCGAACCTCACGACATGCTTCGCGACGAGCGCATAGTCATGACCAAAACTAACACCCCGAAACACATGCTGGTGTACGCTCTTGCCACGCAATCGAGCAACGACACCCCTGCAACTGAGGTCGTCGATTCAGCTCTAGGTGAACCGTACCCAGGCTTCGAACGAGAAGTTCAACAACAGCTGGTGAAAGCTGACAGCCTGACCACGGACGCCCAGAGACGACAGCTCCGTGAACTGTTCTACGACTTCAAGGCGATCTGGGCGCGAGATTCTAATGACTGCGGAGTCACAGACATCCACACCGTCCGAATCCCAACAGATCCGAATGCTCCACCGACGTTCGTGCGGCAATACAAAATCCCGTTAGCCGCATACAACTCAATACAAGAAACACTGGACACTCTGCTGGAAAAGCAGATCATTCGCGAGTGTAACTCGACTTACAACTCCCCCTTGTGGCCGGTGCTGAAACCGAACGGCAAGTGGCGTCTCACCATTGACTATAGGCAGCTGAACAAGCAAGTGCCCTTGTCAAGATGGCCCATGATCCATCTGGATCAAGAACTTGCCAAGGTGAAGGGTGCAAAGTTCTTCTCCACCGCCGACGTGGCGAGTGGATTCTGGACCATGCGTGTGGATCCAGCTGACCAACACAAGCTGGCCTTTTCCTTTGGGAACCGCCAGCTAACTTTCAACCGATGTCCGTTCGGCTATGCGAACTCCCCCGCTGAATTCAACATCTTCTTGCATAAGGCAATGAGCGATGCCGCAGCTCGTGGCAACTTGATCTATGTCGATGACATCCTCATTAGGTCACAGACTTTTGATGCACACCTCGAAGAGATACGCCATGTTCTGTCTCAGCTGTCCAGAGCAGGAGCGAAGCTCTCTGTCACCAAAGGGCAGTGGTGTCGCACCAAAGTCGAATACGTTGGGCTGTGCGTTGGGCCAGATGGCATTGAACCCCAGTCGGGGAGGGTGCGGGCTATCCAAGACATCAAAGCCCCATCCAACGTACCCGAACTCAGGAGCTTCTTAGGGGTCTGCAACTACTCCCGACAGTTCATCGAGGACTACGCGGAGATAGCACGACCGCTCACCGAGCTCCTCCGAAAGGATAAACCCTTCCAGTGGAGTGAGCCTCAAGAACTCGCGTTCAAGAGCATGAAGCAGAAGCTCTGCTCTGCTCCCTGCCTCGCGTATCCCGACAAAGACAAACCGTTCTTCTTGGAGGCTAGTTTCTCCACCCACTGCCTGAGCGCTGCACTGTCACAGCAGCATGACAAAGATCGCCGTGTCGTAGCATACGCCAGTCGGCCCCTCAGTGCTGTGGAGTTTAAATTTTCAGACTGCGAAAAAGCCCTGCTGGCCACGGTCTGGGCCGTTGAACACTTTCGCAGTTACATTGGTGGCCAGAAGGTGGTGATAGAGACCAATCATCAACCGGTCTCGTTCTTGAACAGCCAGAGGCTGAGAGAGGGAAGAGTTTCGAACAGTCGCATCGCAGCTTGGATGATGGCATTACAGGGCTACGACGTCGAGGTGAAGTACGCCCAGAACCACAAGATGGCGCTTGGCCGAGGCCTGGCGGAATGCCAGCATTGCGACTGCGAGAATAGTCTGGATCAAACCGAACTAACAACCGTACCTGCTCTCCCCTCCGACCACCACTACTATGACGAGAACGTCTGCAAAGACCTCCCCACCGCTTACATAGATGGATGCTCATTCCATCATGAACGCAAAGTCCAAGCCGGTGTCGGTATCGTATGGGCGAACGGCCCTATACAAGGGAAATACCAACATCGACTCGGGGCTAAGACTAGCCAATATGCGGAGGTAGCAGCCGTGCTCATCGTCCTGCAACAAGCTGCCCGTGAGAACATCAAGCGGTTAGTCCTCTGCTCTGATTCAAATTATGCCAGGCATAGCTTCGTCTCACACTTTCCCTCGTGGAAGGTGCAGGACATGAAAAGCGCAAGGGGCAAGGAAGTGAAACACTCCGAACTCTTCCTAGCATGCGATCGACTCGTAACCGAACGGGGAATGTGCGTCTATTGGAAGAAGGTGAAGGGACATTCTCAAGTCCCAGGACCTGACAAAGTCGGTAACGATGAGGCAGATGGCCTCGCCAAAGCGGGAGCCGTAGACGGCCCCCTTTGGGAATTCCAGCCGTCATGGCTTCCCGAGACGCCACGCCATAACGTAACCGCGATTACTCGCCGACAGGCTAGAGCAGGTCAAACTGACACAGTACCCCAAGCAGGAACAGTGCAACTCGGCCGACTGCCCCAGGATGCCGACCTGGTGTCTATGCAGGAAAGGGATCCCGTGATCCACCAAATCCGTAAGTTCCTTGCGGACCCCGTGGCGTCCCCAATTTCCCCACAAGAGTTGCAACAGTCCCGAGACTTAAATCACCTTCACAATCTCAAAAACAGCTTAAAACTCGAGAAAGGACTCCTGGTGTACACACCACGCAACCAGGGACCTCCCCGGTGGGTCGTGCCCACAGATCATAGGGGGGTCATGTTGCAGTACGCTCACGACAGCCCGTGCGGGGGCCATAGGAATGCTCAGGCGACCTACCAGACACTCCAACAGATTGTCTATTGGCCCTTCATGATTCAGGACGTTACCGAGTATGTCAAAGGGTGCTTGATTTGCTGCCAATTCCGACCAGCCCAACCGTTGAACCGCGCCCCACTGCAAAGCAAAGGCATCTCATTCCCCTGGTCTAATCTCCAGATAGACTGGGTCGGACCGGTGCCGAAATCGGCTCGAGGTAATAAGTACCTCCTGACCGTCACTTGCGCGTTCACGAAGTGGGTGGAATGCTTGCCCGCCCCAAACGAAACCGCAGAGACCACCGCTCTCCTTCTTATGAACCATGTGTTCAGCCGTTGGGGCTTGCCCCTATCCATTGATTCTGACCGAGGTACTCATTTCACCGCAGAGGTCATGAGAGTGTTGTGGGAGATGCTCGGAGTCGAGGCAAAATTCCACATCGCATATCATCCTCAGTCTTCCGGTCAGGTCGAACGCGCCAACCAAACCATCGTGAGCATGCTTCGCAAGTATGTGAGTCACCATGGCAAAGATTGGGACATCAAACTCCCTCTGGTGCTGATGGCCATTCGGTCCACTCCTCACCGCACCACCGGAGTCACCCCGTTCGAAATGATGACTGGCCGTGAAATGGTTCTTCCCTTACACCTCCTCTACCGACCAGAGGACCTAAGCGTTGCCACTGCGTACACCGCACACCAGTACGTCACCGACTTGCAACGCCACTTGCAGGCCACATTTGCGTGGGCCCAGGAACACCTCGAAAAGAGTGCGAAAGGACAGAAAGCTTACTACGACAGAAAGGCGACACATCGTGAGTACGAAGTAGGCGACAGAGTCCTATACTTCAGTTTCACCAAACCGGTAGGAGTAGCCAGAAAATTCTTACCCCGTTGGTCCGGTCCTTTCGAAATCGTCGGTAAACTGTCCCCCGTCGCCTACCGCATCAAAACTTCGAAGCCCAGCCAGGCGCCTTCGTATAGATGGGTCCATAGCAACCAAATAAAGCTTTTTGAGCAGTCCACACTCCATAGGGGGGTGGACAAACAATAAGTTATAGCCTGCCCAACTTAGTTGCATGCCTCTCAATCCATAAGCGTGCATCTATAAGTAACCACCCTTGTTACCACTCAAATCGGAATAACAAACTCCTGTATGTTGCAGAATGGCCCCTCTCTGGATCCTCGGCATCTTCCTAGTCCTGCAGACCACATTGGCCGGTAACATAGTGGAACCAGGTCCGCCGAGTGGCATCGTTCTCCAAGATGCCCCAGGACTGCTCCTCACCAATTGCCGCGTCCATACCCAGCGCGTGTACACCCGCCTCGATCCTTGGGACGTGTACCGTAAGCATTTTAGATCGCCCACACAAACAAACCTCGAAACCGGGCCTGACTCCGAGATTGGGTCCAACATCGAACACGCCAAGCGTACCACAGTTCACATGCTCGAACAGTTACAGAAGTTCATAGTCACTGAGGAGGAACTCAGCGGCAAAACACGCCCTAAACGGTTCCTCGGAGGACTACTTACTGCTGCATCCGCCATTGGCTCTCTGTTCTCAATGGGCCTCTCTGCCGTTAACACCGTTAGCCTGACCGCGGTCAAACGAGAAATGAACATTCTTAAGGAAGAAATGCCAGAAATCCAGGGTAGACTACTAACTCAACAGGAGGAGCTGCAGGGCCTAGGCAAAACCCTGCAGGGAACCATACTAACCGTTAACATGCATTCTACATTAATCAAGAACACAGTACATGCCGTAGACAGGCTAGCAGCAATCATGAGAAGCGAAGTCAAGTATGTCCGAGTAATCCGAGACCTAATGCAGGACCTGATGAGAGAAGTAAGTAGCTCTCTCAGCACCCTGAGTGGAGGTAAAATCCCACCATATTTGATACCCCTCAGCATGGTTGACAGCATACTCCGATCTACTACCACGACTAACGTTTACTCATCACAGATTCATCTGGCTTATAGTCTTGGCAGTGCTATCCCCATTTTTGTGAACCCTCAAAACCTAGAAATAGGCTTCATCCTCAATCTCCCCGTTATTGAACGGCAAAACATATACAGAATCAAATCTGTCCTTAATGTAGGTTTCTGGAACAACGACGTACACGTACGTTTGCAGACACCTCCCACCATAGCCTATCACGATGACAACCCCTCTATCTACCTCGTCCCTAACTTAGACATGTGCACCTCTACCAAAGATATCCACTGGGTCTGCCCCAGCAATCCCTTTATCCGAGACACCACAGACCGTCTCTGTGGATTGACAAAAGTCCCCGATCAGAAGTGTGCAGGCAAATTGTCTATTAAAGATGAAGGAATAGGAACTAGAGTAGAAAGAGCTGGTAATCGGTGGCTAATCAACACTCCCCAAACTGAGATTCTGGTATCATATGATCAACATAACACTGCCACTAGAATGAAGATCCCTAACGAAACCTCTCTCGTAAGTGTCCCACTAGGAGCCACTGTTCACGTGGGTGACATCACCCTCCATCACCTTAGCGCTGACCAGTATGAGACCGAGATAGAAATGCCCGATGCCTTCCCAGGTCACGAACTTGAGATAAACTCCACCCTCCAAGCACAACTACTGCTGGAAGGGACCAAAACCGTGCAATTCGATCTTAAGCCCACTGGCATCGCTACCACTTTCTTGAATAACCGCGCAAACCCTTCGTCCGATCAAGGATCTTTAATAAGCCGAATTGCGCTGGGATTTCTAGCTAGCGGTTGGGTTATCACAGTCTTCATAGCCATCACTCTACATAGGTACATACTGACACTACACCGCAAACTGGACAAAACGATCTACGCACCTGAGAAATTAGATCGTGGCATTGTCCGATTCTCCATCAGGCCTAAGGCCTCCACTAACTTTCTTGAAGAGTAGGCTTGCTAACATGCTAACTAACCCCTCTTTTCCCTTTTCTTTATGGAGTTTTGATTTTTTTTGTTTGCTGTGTGAAATATTGTATGTAGAAGGTAGTTAAGTAGCCATAGTGTAATTGTTTTCATGTCCAAGTGCCTATGCTTTCATGCCCAAGTGCCTATGCATCTTATGGACTGTATGAAATGAATTGAACTGTTGAACTGTGTCTGAAAGACTTTTCACAGAAAGGACCCGTGGAACTACCTCATTGTGGAACTACCTCATCGTGGATTACTAGGGACCGTGGGTCGCAGACTAAAACACCATGTGCCCATAGGGTATCACTCCTTTCAGCGCCTATGGCCAAGGGGGGAATGTTGGTAACTCTCCAGCGCCCCCTATAACGATCCCACAATTCCTTGCGCGCTCCACCCGGATGTGACGTAAAGTGGAACTGCTTTAACTGTATCGAGAGCGCCTCGATTCGTCCTCTCGTGTTCTGGCTACTGGAGTGGTCGGACGGACTGTTGGCACGCTCGCCTACAGTGTTGAGACTAACCGCTATTGTCTGAGAACAGCCTGTTCAAATTAGTTTCGGCCGAACTTTTGAACGACCCGCTAAGTTTCAGCGATTATAGTGGTTTTGATTCTAACCTTTGCAAAGTTTAACTACAGTTAAGTAGTTTTCCACGCTAAGAGGCATTTGCGGACAGCTTCGCTCCTCTCAGCTTTTTCTCGTCGACGCATCACCGGAGGTTTCTCCTGAAGCACCGTGGGCCAGCTAGGCCTCCATCTCCCTGCTTCGTTAGCCGCGGTTGGACGCAACGCGCCGCTAACCTCCTCTCCTCGGACCGCGACCCTCAGCGCGGACATCGGAGAAAGAACTTCCATCGCATTGAGTAGGCACTTGGGCAAATTTTTAATTTGTAGCTTATTCAGATGGTTGTTAGGGTCATGTTTAAGCTTTGAGCTATTTAGCATACCCGCTCAGACACGGAAGGTGTTTGTTTGTTTTTATTGTTTGTTTTGGTTCTGTTTTTTTTTTGAACTTGTTAGACAGGGTATCTTGCATGATATCTTTCCTTAACTCCATTGCTAGCTTCCCTATCTGATTAGCAGCGCAGCGACAAGTTTGTTATTTTAAGCTCCGAGGCTAGACCGCTACAAGGCCTAGTCCTCTCCATCCAACACCTATTACACACACATATACACACACTCTCTCTCTCTCTCTCTCTCTCTCTCTCTCTCTCTCTCTCTCGTGTTGAGTTCTTTGCCTAGATAGTCTGTTGGAAATTGTTGTTAAGTACAGTGTTTGGATCCAGCTGTAACGTGGTCAGATTCTCCTTAGCAACTTATTGCTAGCTACCTCAGGGTGATACGCTAGCTCGTAGGCTTGTGTTCTCGACTAGGCCTGCAGGCGCCATTTTTCCGACGCCATTTTGATACCTTCCTCATTGAGTTACCT
Source organism: Neoarius graeffei (assembly GCF_027579695.1). Lineage (NCBI taxonomy): Eukaryota > Metazoa > Chordata > Actinopteri > Siluriformes > Ariidae > Neoarius > Neoarius graeffei. Next base: position 129,257,521 of record NC_083569.1, read on the forward strand.
GTGATACGACACCTAGGCACTGACCGCCATTTTGTTTAAGCATTGCCAGAGTGGCTAGTCGTTAGCATCTGCCCACAGATACACACACACACACGCATCGGCTTGCCCTAGCCTCACACACACACGCACACACAAGGGATTCTTTTCTTTTTCCTTCTATCTCTTTCTCTCTCTCTTTCCCTCAAATTTATAGTCCAGGTGTAATTGTTCCATTGTTTTGTCTTGTTATTACCTTTGCCGACATTGAATGTATTTTGAGATTATTATTATTATTAGTGAGTAGTAGACAAATAAAAGCTAATAAAATTGAATTGCATTTTACTTGTTCCTGTTGTTTATTCACAAGGTCAACTATTTAGAACTCCTTTTTCCTTCAGAATTTAGCTTTTGTATACAACTGGGTTTCCCATCTAATACAGAGCTACCATTAATCTTGAATGTAACCATTCACGGTGAGTATTAAGATTAATAATTTAAGATTTTATGAGACTGATCTTTATTTATAAATTGATTAATTTAATTATCAATTATTACATAATTTATAATTTAATTAATCCCAATTCAACCTACACCTCCTCACATCTATAATATTTAGTAGTCTTCGAATATTGTGGAAACCTTGACGATCTATTATAAAACCGTTTTGATCAGGGGCTATCAGAGAAGGAAGATGGTTTTCAAGACGTCTAGCAAACACCTTTGCTATAATCTTAGCATCTGAGTTTATAAGCGAAATGGGACGATATGACCCACACTTTATGTGGGTTTTTTCTGGTTTTAAGATCAGTGTTATTAACGCATTGTATAAGGAGAGTGGTAAATATTTGGCTTCAATTGATTCCACTAACATATCAAAAAGTGGTGGCGCAAGTATTGCTTTAAAACGCTTGTAGATGTCTATGGGTAGTCCATCCGGACCTGATGCTTTCCCTCCGTTCATGTGGGATAGTGCTTCAAGCAGTTCCTCCTTTGTGATGGGAGAGTCTAGCTCTGGGGTGCCATGGTAACGGCCCGCGGGCCGGATATGGCCCGATTGGTCATCACATCCGGCCCGGTGGTTCATGAGACTTTTTTTTTTTTAATAATAAATTAATAAAAATCGAATGTTGTGGTTTTTTTCGTAATGATTTTAAATCTAATGTTTCAATTTGATTCCATTTTCCATTTTCGTATAATCCATCGGTTCGTTTTTAGCTGCTCTCTGCTTGCTGCAGCACGCGCAGGTGCAATGACCCGGATTTAATGTAGAGTAGGCTAGTTGTTGCTCGTTCACAAGCAACAACAGTCTAAAAAGAGAAAAGTTGATTCTGAGGGTCGCATCTTTCAGGAAAAATGGAGAGAGAAATACTTTTTCTGGGAAGTAGGGGGAAAACCTGTTTGTCTGATTTGTTCGCAACAAGTGGCTGTACCGAAGGAATACAATGTCAAAAGACATTACGAGACCCACGCCGACAAATACAGCCAATTCACCGGGCAACGCAGGACTGAAAAGCTAAATGAGCTTGCCTCAAACCTTCAAAAACAGCAAGCAGCTTTCTCAAAGTCTCGAGAGACACATGAAGGTTCGTTTTAATATCATACATCATCTTCAGTTCTCCTTTAATGTTAAATGCGGCTGTTTTCAAAGAGGGGTGTCTCAATATCTTTGTTGTACATTTTATTTCATGTTAGGGGCAGTGAAGGCGAGCTACATCATCGCGTGGGAGATCGCAAAAGTGTCCAAGCCATTTTCGGAGGGTGCATTCGTCAAGGATAAATACGCATCTGTTGGAATCCAATCTTTCTATCAGTCATTGCCACCAGAGTACCCAATTATCACGGCCTTTGCCGGTAAAATACTCTGTATGTTCGGGACAACATATTTATGTGAACAGGCATTTTCAGTAATGAATATTAATAAATTGAAACTGCGTAGTCGTCTGACCCATGGACATCTCAACGATGTCATGAAAATAGCAACTGCCCAGAGTCTGTCCCCCAATGTCGACAAGCTGGTAAAAAGTAAAAGACTTCTGGCTTCCACATGTAAAATGTAGCTGGTATTTCTCCCCCATGTAACCTTGTGCTGTGTGCTTGAGGGGGAATAAACAGGATGGGTGTGTGGAAATATATGTGGGACTTGACCAGCAAAGTTAATGTGCCATCTGTAGTTTGTTTTTATTGGTATGTTCAGTCATATTTGGCTCTTTTAAACTAATGCTACTGGATATTTAGTCACTTGACCTATTGGTGGAATTATTTACCCTGGCACTTCTTTCTTTTGACTCGTTTAGGCCTACTTGCCAATCGTTTTAATTGGCCTAATTAGGCCTATGCATTGACATGTTTTTGATGTGCAAGATCAATAAATCTGATCTAAGTCATTTACAGTTTACACTTGTGTTATTTGTGTCTTAGTCCATTTCTGTAGCATTTTTTTTTATAAATGTAGGCTACTTGCATGCTTAGACTGTTACATTTTCAGATGGTAAATTGCTTTTGTCTGCCATGTTATTGTGCGCCTCATTTTGAGGCTATAGCTTTACAATTCCTTTTGGGCATATAGGCCTTCAAAAATCATATAAAATAATGTCCTTTTGTTGAGTTAGTGTCTGGTCTTTTCAGGCCAAAAGTGTAATTCGGCCCCCAAGGTCCCACTTGAAAAAAATCTGGCCCCCTTACCAATTTCACCCTGGCACCCCTGGTCTAGCTCCTCTTTTACCTTTTTCTCTAAAGCTGGGATGGAGAGCTGGTCTAAAAAGGAGTGTAGGTCATTAGTATCCAGAGACTCTGATGTATAAAGGTTCATATAATATTTTTGAAAAGCTCTGTTAATTTCTGTTGGATTCGTTGTTGTCCCGCTTTCAGTTTCAATCTCAGTGATAGCCCTTTCATTTTGCAGTGTTTTAATCCGCCATACTAGTAATTTACCCACTGACTCTCCCTGATCATAATATGACTGCTTTAGCCATGTGATACTGTTTAAAGCCTTACTTGCTGTAACATCATTATCTTTAGCCCTTAATTCTGCAAGCCTCTGTACATTCTCCGGTGTATTATTCACTGAGAGCTCCCTTTCTAGATCTTTAATATCTCGCTCAAGTTCAGTCATATGGAGATGCGTCTTATGAGTTGCTACTAGTATATGAAATCATTTGACCTCTAATATAGGCTTTGAAGGCTTCCCATCTAATAGATGCTGAGGTTTCATTTGTATTTATTGCAAAGAACATCTCAATATTTCCTTCCACAAAGTTTAGAAAATTCTGATCATGGAGCCATCTTGGGCTAAGCCTCCACACTAGAGGTCTGCGCGGGTCGGATTTTTCAGTCCTGCTCCCGCCCGCGCCCGCATTGTGCAGTCCCACTCCCGCCTGCGCCCGCAAAGAATTATGATTTTCAGTCCCGCTCCCGCCCGCGCCCACAAAAAAATTATGATTTTCAGTCCCGATCCCGCCTGCCATATTTTGTCCCGCTCCCGCCCGCAAATCCCGCATGATGCAGACGTTCACATGATGCAGACGTTCACGTTATTTCTCAGGAAAGTTCTTGTCTTGATACAGCGTGATGGTGCCCCGCCCCCTACTTTGAGTGGATTTGAGCATAAATATCTACAGCTCACGTTTGTTATTGTTTACCTTATTTCTGAATTCAGCATGTAGTATCTCTAATAATAATAATTAGTGCTGTCAAACAATTAAAATATTTAATCGTAAATCACACATTTTTATCACATGAGAAACCATTGTAATTCTCTGATCAGCATAAAAAAAATGAATGGGCTTGCTTTGTACCAATGTTTTGTTTTGTTTTTTATTATTGCAAAGCAGAGCTAATAAAAGAAGTGAATTGATTTACTGCTTGCGTTAGTCTACAACTTTAATCAGAGAGACATGTTACACAGTGCCGGTCGGCTTGACTCAATGCTATCCCAGAAATCCTTCCTGTAATATGCAAATTTGGCTGTCCAATCAGAGGCGGCCAAATTTGCATATTACAGGAAGGATTTCTGGGATAGCATTGAGTCAAGCCGACCGGCACTGTGTAACCTGTCTCTCTGATTAAAGTTGTAGACTAACGCAACAAGTAAATCAACTCACTCGTGGTTCTCTTGCTAGCTGGGTGTGAACTGCGAGTCATTAGAGTGATCAATGGCAAGTTTAAAATGCCATTTCTCACTCAATCTGGCAATCTGACTTTCTCTGCAAATTTAGGCATCTTAAAATGTTTTTATTAATGCCAAATAAAATATCCAGCACAAATTATATATGATAGACATAAATTAATAATTTATACATTTTATTTCAAGCACGTTTTTAGTTAGTGGGACTGCAGCTTATCACCGCTCCCACCCTTGCCGCATATGTGCACTCCCGCCCGCGCACGCAATGAGCTTTCAAAATTTGTCCCGCGCCGCACTGCTTTGCGGCGAGTCCCGCGGGACTCCTGCGGGAGTGCAGGGCTCTACTCCACACTGTTTTGCCCCTGGCATATGACGTAAGGTGGTAATGCAAAAATAATAGGGCATGATCTGAAATAACTATGCCTTTGTGTCCACAGTCCTGTATATTAGCCGCAAGAGTCCCAGAAATTAGAAAATAATCTATGCGAGATTGTGTTTGGTGTATGTTTGAGTGGCAAGAATATTCTAGTGTGGTGGGATTTCTAATCCTCCAGATGTCACAGATGCAGCTCTGACATGAAGTGACCTATCACCTTTTGGGTATTAGTGTGTGAGGAGTCATTTCTCTATGAGCGGTCTAGGAGGGGGTTAGGAGCACAATTAAAATCTCCACCCATAATTATTTCACCTCGAAAAGAGGAAACCGTCATGAAGAGGTTACTAAAGAATGTAGCATTGTCATTATTCGGTCCATAAACATTTACAAGAATCATTTCTTGATTCAAAAGAGTTCCACTAACATTCACAAATCTACCTGAAGGATCTTGGAGAAGTTTGTGAATCCTAAAAGGGACTGATTTATGGATAAGGATTGCAACTCCTCTTGCCTGTGAGAAGTAAGATGCTAGAATTTGTCCAGGCCATCTCTTCCTAATGCACCCAATCTCATCCGACAATAAATGTGTTTCTTGGAGAAATACGACTTTAGCTTGGAGGTGTTTAAGTCTGGACAGTACTTGCTTAATTTTAACTAATTTTCTCATACCCCTGACATTCCATGAAACAATATTGAGAAAAGGGGTCTTACTCATGACCCAGCCTAAGTAATATTACAGTTACATCAACTCCTCTTCCACCAAAGGGAACCAGTGTGCCATCAAAACATGAAAAATAAAGAAAAGAAAAAACAGTAACAAATGCCCCCTCTAGAACGGAGATGGAGCTCTCCTAATACCCTGTGCCCCCTAATTGCACAGACCCCTCTCACACTCTTACAATAGACTGAAAATCCGGACAACTTGCATTGATCCTTAACTAAGGACCAGATACAGAACATTGAACAAAATAGGGTGGAACCCACGTCCGGCAGACATTATTAAGTATTTTAAAAAAAAAACTATTACGTGTAGCTAAATGACCCATAATAACATCAGGCTATACATAAAACCATCAAACAGAATTGCATTACTGTCATTATTATTGAAACGATCAAACAGTGGGTCAGCTATATTATGGGTATGTGATATATGTCTCTGGAATATGACACTCTTGTCCCATACATCTTAGTCTTATGTATTTTAGCTCAAAGTGGGCTAGCGATATTTCACGTCAATCACTCACGTCATTGTTCTGTTGAAACTGAGACCGTTCTGTCTCGATCTCTTGCATGAAGGCCTCTACCTCTGCTGGAATCAGCAAAGTATGCGATTTACCCTTGTGATAGATTCTCATCTTTGCTGGAAACTGTGATCCAAACTCGATATCCAGCTTATGTAGTCGGGCTTTCACGCCATCAAACTTTCTCCTCTGCTGCTGAATCTCCGCCGAAAAGTCTGGGAAAAACATCACACGATTCTCCTCGAACTGTAGACATTTCTTCTTGTGAGCAGCCTTCATCACTCGGTCTCTGTCGATCAGCCAGCGGAATTTCACGAGGATTGCCCGAGGAACAGGCTTTTGGTTCGGCTTGTTGTTAGCGTTAGAAGTGGCTGTTTTTGGAAGTCTGAAGGCTTGGTCGACGGATGTTGGATTCGGGAAATTTTCTGGACCAAGGAGGTCAGGTAACCATTCACTGAGGAAGGATATCAAGTCACCTTTCTCTGTGTTTTCTGGCAAGCCCACCAGTCTCAAGTTTAGTCAGCGCTGGCGGTTTTCCATGGACTCCACTCCTGGTGAGTGCTAGCACCTTTCTTTGAGTGGTTGCAGAGGCGTTATCTAGGTTGTTCAATTGGTCCTCAGCTGAACTTATACGGGATTCTGCGCCACTTAGTCTTTCGGAGAAGGAGTCTAAGGCTTCTCTGATCCCGTGATTTGAGGTGATAACTTCTTGGAGCTGGGCAGAGAAGTCTTTCCGAAGCGCGTGTATAGAGATCTTGCAGTCACGTGACCGGAAAGTACACAGACGCCATCTTGTCGGTAAAAAACACCGCTGAATACTGCTGCACTCATGTACAGAATGGATCAATTTCAACCGACAGACTACACGGCTCATTTTTCTAATGAACAGATAACTAGACATATGTCTAAAATAAACGATCTACAGATTAGTGACCCTTATGGCTTACTGGACGGAGTTTTCACGACCGTGTCAGTGGATATGGAACTGCCAGCGGAATACCCGGACATGTATAATTACCTCATTAACTTTCCCTCGCTGTTCAGTGGTGAAGCACTGCGTGCTTATAAATCTCTGGACAGTTATCTTTACAGAAATTCAGGATTTGTCAGCCCCCCTAAGATGTGGCATCTTGTAAAGAAGAAAATAATCCTCATTGGACGGGTAAGTCACTTAAGTATTACTAGTACTGCACTGACCAGCCGATTATAGAATAGAATAAGGTAATTCCAGCTGTAATTCCAAATCGTCCGTTTTGTTTACCATGGATCTGGCGTTGGAGAGATAGAGTCTTAGCAGTGGAGGTTTGAGTAGCTGTTTTCTGAGCTTAGTCAACAGGCCGGCTCTACAGCCTCGCTTTTGCTTCCGCTCCCGGCGCCGCCTCCTTCGCTTTGCTTCCGATAACAATCCACAGAGACCCCGCTGGTCTCGCTATCTCGTCCGAAATGTTTTTTTTTTTTTTCTCGTCCGGAATGTTGTGCATGCGATGGAAATCGCTACAAACCGTCATTTTCTGCTGGAAACCAATGTCCAATAAGTCCATACGGTTGTAGTGGATATTGAAGTCCGGTACAGATGAACAACACGCAAAAATACACACAAAAAACATAAAAAACGTGCACAGGTAGGGAGAGCTTGTAGCCGCAGCCATTGTAGTAGAATTGTATATAGTAGGGTTTTCCAGAAGAAAAGGTAGAAGTAGAAGCAGAAGTAGAAGGCGGAAATATGTTGTTTGACCGACAAGATGGCGTCTGTCACAATCTGGATCGGCTGTGACGTCACATGCAAGTGCTCCATAGCTGCTAAAATTCCCTCATCCCTAGCTTGGGTTGCAGGAGCTTCAGCTAGCCCATGAGCTGCTAACTCCAAATCGTCATCTCTCTTCTTATCTTTAAGTCTTGAACTAGGTTTACTCGACTTCATTTTGGATCCTACGTCTATCTTGCACTTATATCACTCGACAAAGACTTTTCACAAAAGCAAACGAACGGGTTTACATATATAAAATAAATATTTTACCGGAGCACATGAGTTCTGTGACTACTCATGTCCACATCATAACTGGAAGCTCCCTGGCAGGTTTATCGAGAACATTGCTGAAGGCTTTGCTGGTATCTGTGGGCTGTCGTGCTGCTCAGGCTGTTCCTCTTGCGACATGCTTGCTAGGTTAGCTCGGCTAAGCGTGACGTCCACTTACTTGCTAGCGCTTTAGTTTATCTTCTCGTATACACAATTCTCTTAAACAGTAATGTAGTGCATACACTGATCAGCCATAACATTAAACCCACTGAGAGGTCAAGTGAATATCACTGATTATCTCATTCCAGTGGCACCTGTCGAGGGGTGGGATATATTAGGCAGTGAGAGAACAGTCAGTTCTTGAAGTTGATGTGTTGGAAGCAGGAAAAATGGGTGAGCGTAAGGATCTGACCCCTTTCTGTTTTAGCCAACATTAACTTTTTCAGCAGTTTGTGCTTCAGTAGCTCTTCTGTGGGATTGGACCATATGGGCTAGCCTTCGTGCCCTGTGTCAGTCAATGAGCCTTCGACACCCATGACCCTGTCACCAGTTCACTGGCTGTCCTTCCTTGGACCACTTCTGGTAGGTAGGGGAGAGCGGGGTAAGATGAGCCAGGGGGTAAGATGAGCCACCCCCTGTTTCTAAGAAACAGTAAACAAATGTGACCATGTGACCACATTCAAAGGGGGGGCGGGACCATTTACTTACACTTGTGGAGAGGAGCACCACATGTCAAACTAGGTGAGGGAGATATTTATAAAAATGTGTTTTTGTGCTTTCTAAGTCAATTCCATGTTTGTCCACAGTGAAGATGATTTAGAGAAGACAAAAGTAGAATAATATTTAGATACATTAGGGTTAAGTTAGTGGCTTTCTAAGCTATAATATGAATGCTAATAAAAATAATTTTGATTAGCCTAATCCCCTTTATTAGCATTTTTCTACAAAATGGTGGCCACGGGGTAAGATGAGCCATTAGATGTGGGGCAAGTTGAGCCACTGGCTCAACTTACCCCAATGGTGGCTGAGCTTACCCAATATGGATGACACTTAAGTTTTCACGTTTACTGGTCATATATGACAACAACATTATATATATATATATATATATATATATATATATATATATATATATATGACATCAGATGAGGAAGACCAGTTGTTAGATGTGGGGGATTATGTTGTGGCAAAATTCACAGGGAAGAAGAAAGTGCATTTCTTCATTGGCCAGATAATCAAATTGGATGTCTTCGAAATAGAGGCAAGAGTTCTCAAAAGAAGCCGGTCATGTCATGGCTCTGCAAGAAAGCCAACCTTTGTCTTCAAAGAGAAAGATGAGGCTGTCCTGTCAAGACAGGATATTCTGAAAAAATTGCCCCGCCCCTTTACTGTTGGGGGGACAGCACGGAGGGAGAGGCAAATGGTGTTCCCTTGCAATTTGAACGCTTGGAACATTGAATAATGATGAAATGATTGATGGAATGATTGCTGCATGTTTTAGCAATGTTTTAACCTACTGAAAGAAATAAGATTTTTTGGCACTGTTCTACTGTTTTAGTAATTTCTATAATATAGTATATCTCTCATTCCCTCTCTAACCATCCCTCTTTCTATCTATCTACGCATATCTCTCTCTCTATCCATCTATCTATCCCTCCCTATCCCATCTCGTTCTATCACCTCTCTCTTCATCTCCCCTTCTCTATGCTTATCTCTATGCTTATCATGTCTCAGTGCAGCAACATTTCTAAAGGGTGCGAATATTTATGCACAACAGGAAGTGAATAAATGTGTTCGCTCTATTTGTAATTCATGTAATTTGTGTTTAGCTGAATAAAATATGAACAGCTGAGAGGAACAAGAGTTAAACTGGCTGAAGGAAAAGCCCAACCTTAAAACACCCGTGACGTCATTACAGATGGCGAGCTGGAAGACTGAAGTGCGCTTGCGTGAGATTTTGCTGAAGCCCCGCCCTGTTCAGGGAGGAAAGTTACAGAAGTTTTTGCAGCAGTGAGTGGCAGCGCAGATTAAACAACTTCCCCCGCTGAGTGTGATTATAAGAATAAGGCAGATGTTGTTCAGATGTTCCGGCGCAGATTAAAGGACTGAGGTGAGTTTGTGTGTTAATACAGAGCTGCACTTTTAATAAATTCCTCAGGAAGAGTTTCTGTAAAATGACCTTGTGGTAAAAACACTGAGAGGAAATAGTTGTGTGAAATGGCCCCGTGGTAAAAACACTGAGAGGAAATAGTTGTGTGAAATGGCACTGTGGCAAAAACACTGAGAGGAAATAGTTGTATGAAATGGTGCTGTGGGTAAAAACACTGAGAGGAAATAGTTGTGTAAAATGGCCCCGTGGTAAAAACACTGAGAGGAAATAGTTGTATGAAATGGTGCTGTGGTAAAAACACTGAGAGGAAATAGTTGTATGAAATGGTGCTGTGGTAAAAACACTGAGAGGAAATAGTTGTGTGAAATGGCCCCGTGGTAAAAACACTGAGGGGAAATAGTTGTGTGAAATGGTGCTGTGGTAAAAACACTGAGAGGAAATAGTTGTGTGAAATGGCCCCGTGGTAAAAACACTGAGAGGAAATAGTTGTGTGAAATGGCCCCGTGGTAAAAACACCGAGAGGAAATAGTTGTGTGAAATGGCGCTGTGGCAAAAACACTGAGAGGAAATAGTTGTGTAAAATGGCCCCGTGGTAAAAACACTGAGAGGAAATAGTTGTGTGAAATGGTGCTGTGGCAAAAACACTGAAAGGAAATAGTTGTATGAATAGTTGTATGAAATGGTGCTGTGGGTAAAAACACTGAGAGGAAATAGTTGTGTGAAATGGCGCTGTGGCAAAAACACTGAGAGGAAATAGTTGTATGAAATGGTGCTGTGGGTAAAAACACTGAGAGGAAATAGTTGTGTGAAATGGTGCTGTGGCAAAAACACTGAGAGGAAATAGTTGTATGAATAGTTGTATGAAATGGTGCTGTGGGTAAAAACACTGAGAGGAAATAGTTGTGTGAAATGGCGCTGTGGCAAAAACACTGAGAGGAAATAGTTGTATGAAATGGTGCTGTGGGTAAAAACACTGAGAGGAAATAGTTGTGTGAAATGGTGCTGTGGGTAAAAACACTGAGAGGAAATAGTTGTGTGAAATGGCGCTGTGGCAAAAACACTGAGAGGAAATAGTTGTATAAAATGGTGCTGTGGGTAAAAACACTGAGAGGAAATAGTTGTGTGAAATGGTGCTGTGGCAAAAACACTGAGGGGAAATAGTTGTATGAAATGGTGCTGTGGGTAAAAACACTGAGAGGAAATAGTTGTGTGAAATGGCCCCGTGGTAAAAACACCGAGAGGAAATAGTTGTGTGAAATGGCGCTGTGGCAAAAACACTGAGAGGAAATAGTTGTGTAAAATGGCCCCGTGGTAAAAACACTGAGAGGAAATAGTTGTGTGAAATGGTGCTGTGGCAAAAACACTGAAAGGAAATAGTTGTATGAATAGTTGTATGAAATGGTGCTGTGGGTAAAAACACTGAGAGGAAATAGTTGTGTGAAATGGTGCTGTGGCAAAAACACTGAGAGGAAATAGTTGTATGAATAGTTGTATGAAATGGTGCTGTGGGTAAAAACACTGAGAGGAAATAGTTGTGTGAAATGGCGCTGTGGCAAAAACACTGAGAGGAAATAGTTGTATGAAATGGTGCTGTGGGTAAAAACACTGAGAGGAAATAGTTGTGTGAAATGGTGCTGTGGGTAAAAACACTGAGAGGAAATAGTTGTGTGAAATGGCGCTGTGGCAAAAACACTGAGAGGAAATAGTTGTATAAAATGGTGCTGTGGGTAAAAACACTGAGAGGAAATAGTTGTGTGAAATGGTGCTGTGGCAAAAACACTGAGGGGAAATAGTTGTATGAAATGGTGCTGTGGGTAAAAACACTGAGAGGAAATAGTTGTGTGAAATGGTGCTGTGGCAAAAACACTGAGAGGAAATAGTTGTATGAAATGGTGCTGTGGGTAAAAACACTGAGAGGAAATAGTTGTGTGAAATGGTGCTGTGGCAAAAACACTGAGGGGAAATAGTTGTGTGAAATGGCCCTGTGGCAAAAACACTGAGGGGAAATAGTTGTATGAAATGGTGCTGTGGGTAAAAACACTGAGAGGAAATAGTTGTGTGAAATGGTGCTGTGGCAAAAACACTGAGGGGAAATAGTTGTGTGAAATGGCCCTGTGGCAAAAACACTGAGGGGAAATAGTTGTGTGAAATGGTGCTGTGGCAAAAACACTGAGGGGAAATAGTTGTGTGAAATGGTGCTGTGGCAAAAACACTGAGGGGAAATAGTTGTGTGAAATGGCCCTGTGGCAAAAACACTGAGAGGAAATAGTTGTGTGAAATGGTGCTGTGGCAAAAACACTGAGAGGAAATAGTTGTGTGAAATGGTGCTGTGGCAAAAACACTGAGGGGAAATAGTTGTGTGAAATGGTGCTGTGGCAAAAACACTGAGGGGAAATAGTTGTGTGAAATGGTGCTGTGGCAAAAACACTGAGGGGAAATAGTTGTGTGAAATGGTGCTGTGGCAAAAACACTGAGGGGAAATAGTTGTGTGAAATGGTGCTGTGGCAAAAACACTGAGAGGAAATAGTTGTGTGAAATGGTGCTGTGGCAAAAACACTGAGGGGAAATAGTTGTGTGAAATGGTGCTGTGGCAAAAACACTGAGGGGAAATAGTTGTGTGAAATGGCCCTGTGGCAAAAACACTGAGAGGAAATAGTTGTGTGAAATGGTGCTGTGGCAAAAACACTGAGAGGAAATAGTTGTGTGAAATGGTGCTGTGGGTAAAAACACTGAGAGGAAATAGTTGTGTGCAATGGCCCTGTGGCAAAAACACTGAGGGGAAATAGTTGTGTGAAATGGTGCTGTGGCAAAAACACTGAGAGGAAATAGTTGTGTGAAATGGTGCTGTGGCAAAAACACTGAGGGGAAATAGTTGTGTGAAATGGTGCTGTGGCAAAAACACTGAGAGGAAATAGTTGTGTGAAATGGTGCTGTGGCAAAAACACTGAGGGGAAATAGTTGTGTGAAATGGTGCTGTGGCAAAAACACTGAGGGGAAATAGTTGTGTGAAATGGCCCTGTGGCAAAAACACTGAGAGGAAATAGTTGTGTGAAATGGTGCTGTGGCAAAAACACTGAGAGGAAATAGTTGTGTGAAATGGTGCTGTGGGTAAAAACACTGAGAGGAAATAGTTGTGTGAAATGGCCCTGTGGCAAAAACACTGAGAGGAAATAGTTGTGTGAAATGGTGCTGTGGGTAAAAACACTGAGAGGAAATAGTTGTGTGAAATGGTGCTGTGGGTAAAAACACTGAGAGGAAATAGTTGTGTGAAATGGTGCTGTGGGTAAAAACACTGAGGGGAAATAGTTGTGTGAAATGGCCCTGTGGCAAAAACACTGAGAGGAAATAGTTGTGTGAAATGGCGCTGTGGGTAAAAACACTGAGAGGAAATAGTTGTGTGAAATGGCCCTGTGGCAAAAACACTGAGAGGAAATAGTTGTGTGAAATGGCCCTGTGGCAAAAACACTGAGGGGAAATAGTTGTGTGAAATGGTGCTGTGGCAAAAACACTGAGGGGAAATAGTTGTGTGAAATGGTGCTGTGGCAAAAACACTGAGGGGAAATAGTTGTGTGAAATGGCCCTGTGGCAAAAACACTGAGGGGAAATAGTTGTGTGAAATGGTGCTGTGGCAAAAACACTGAGGGGAAATAGTTGTGTGAAATGGTGCTGTGGCAAAAACACTGAGGGGAAATAGTTGTGTGAAATGGTGCTGTGGGTAAAAACACTGAGGGGAAATAGTTGTGTGAAATGGTGCTGTGGGTAAAAACACTGAGGGGAAATAGTTGTGTGAAATGGCCCTGTGGCAAAAACACTGAGAGGAAATGGTTGTGTGAAATAGCACTGTGGTAAAAACGCCGAGGGGAAATAGTTGTGTAAAATGGCGCTGTGGGTAAAAACGCTGAGGGGAAATAGTTGTGTGAAATGGCGCTGTGGTAAAAACACTGAGGGGAAATAGTTGTGTGAAATGGCGCTGTGGCAAAAACACTGAGGGGAAATAGTTGTGTGAAATGGCGCTGTGGCAAAAACACTGAGGGGAAATAGTTGCGTAAAATGGCGCTGTGGTAAAAACACTGAGGGGAAATAGTTGTGTAAAATGGCGCTGTGGTAAAAACACAGAGGGGAAATAGTTGTGTGAAATGGCGCTGTGGTAAAAACACAGAGGGGAAATAGTTGTGTGAAATGGCGCTGTGGCAAAAACACCGAGGGGAAATAGTTGTGTAAAATGGCGCTGTGGTAAAAACACCGAGGGGAAATAGTTGTGTAAAATGGCGCTGTGGTAAAAACACTGAGAGGAAATAGTTGTGTGAAATGGTGCTGTGGGTAAAAACACTGAGGGGAAATAGTTGTGTGAAATGGCGCTGTGGCAAAAACACCGAGGGGAAATAGTTGTGTAAAATGGCGCTGTGGTAAAAACACTGAGAGGAAATAGTTGTGTGAAATGGCCCTGTGGCAAAAACACTGAGGGGAAATAGTTGTGTGAAATGGTGCTGTGGCAAAAACACTGAGGGGAAATAGTTGTGTGAAATGGTGCTGTGGCAAAAACACTGAGGGGAAATAGTTGTGTGAAATGGCCCTGTGGCAAAAACACTGAGGGGAAATAGTTGTGTGAAATGGCGCTGTGGTAAAAACGCTGAGAGGAAATGGTTGTGTGAAATAGCGCTGTGGTAAAAACACTGAGGGGAAATAGTTGTGTAAAATGGCGCTGTGGGTAAAAACGCTGAGGGGAAATAGTTGTGTGAAATGGTGCTGTGGGTAAAAACACTGAGGGGAAATAGTTGTGTGAAATGGTGCTGTGGGTAAAAACACTGAGGGGAAATAGTTGTGTGAAATGGCCCTGTGGCAAAAACACTGAGAGGAAATGGTTGTGTGAAATAGCACTGTGGTAAAAACGCCGAGGGGAAATAGTTGTGTAAAATGGCGCTGTGGGTAAAAACGCTGAGGGGAAATAGTTGTGTGAAATGGCGCTGTGGTAAAAACACTGAGGGGAAATAGTTGTGTGAAATGGCGCTGTGGCAAAAACACTGAGGGGAAATAGTTGTGTGAAATGGCGCTGTGGCAAAAACACTGAGGGGAAATAGTTGCGTGAAATGGCGCTGTGGGTAAAAATACTGAGGGGAAATAGTTGCGTAAAATGGCGCTGTGGTAAAAACACTGAGGGGAAATAGTTGTGTAAAATGGCGCTGTGGTAAAAACACAGAGGGGAAATAGTTGTGTGAAATGGCGCTGTGGTAAAAACACAGAGGGGAAATAGTTGTGTGAAATGGCGCTGTGGTAAAAACACCGAGGGGAAATAGTTGTGTAAAATGGCGCTGTGGTAAAAACACCGAGGGGAAATAGTTGTGTAAAATGGCGCTGTGGTAAAAACACCGAGAGGAAATAGTTGTGTAAAATGGCCCTGTGGTAAAAACACCGAGAGGAAATAGTTGTGTAAAATGGCGCTGTGGTAAAAACACCGAGAGGAAATAGTTGTGTAAAATGGCGCTGTGGTAAAAACACAGGAAATAGTTGCGTAAAATGGCGCTGTGGTAAAAACTCACTACGTTTACATGCACATAGAGGTAATCAAATTTCTGCCGTTGCTCGACTGAAATCGAAGTTCAAAATGCCATGTATACACCTTAATTCGGCTGAAATTGAACCGAACTTGATTTCTCGGAATCGAGCTACACGACTTAGTTTATGCGATTTCTGCCGAGCTACTTTGTGCATGTATACCCTATGGAGCTAGTTGTCGAGCTACTTCCAGAAGTGACGAGTGACGAGACCACAAGCGGGAAACACAACAGCCTCGGTCGGCATGACAACAGTAGTAGCGAGCAGCAGAAGAGGTCAGGAGGAACAAACGAAGAAGAGAAAATGGCGATGTAGAGCTCTCTGAAGTGTGGGTGGAGCACAGAGGACGGCAGGACAAAGCTTCTGGTACTAATAGGCTTTTTATTGTCAATTTTCAGTTTAACAGCCTACTTTTATTCTTGAGGGAAAAATGCGCGCGCGCTGTGTTCTAGTCCCGGGATGAGCTGTCCCCTCTGCTTTCCCTCTGCCTCCTTAAATAGGGCGTGGTTACTGGGAAGACACACAAACACAGGTTAATTACCGTCAGGTGTAGTGATTCTGCCACTCACCTTCCCTGGCTCCGCCCTCCTGTCACAGACCGGCGCTTGACCACGCCCCCACTGCCACAGGCAAGCAGAAATGTGCACTTCTGGAGCAATGAGGAGACAGAGTTCATGCTCATTCAGCTTAAGGAGTTGAATATATTAAAATTCATGGACGGGAGAAAAACGCGCAATGGGGAACACGGAACTGATAACTTTGTTTACACTCTTGAATAGCTCTTCATGACGACAACCAGAAGTGTACCAACACGATGGGGCATGTTGCGCCACCTGTGGGTCGGGTGCACAATGCACCTCACACAATAGCCCGATTTCATTGTGTGCATGTAGGATTGGATTTCTCTGGCACCCTGCTGGGACCTGCAGCTCGATTTGGATGTGCATGTAAACGTAGTCACTGAGAGGAAATACTTGTGTAAAATGGTCCTGTGGTAAAAACACTGAGGGGAAATGGTTGTGTAAAATGGCGCTGTGGTAAAAACACTGAGGGGGAAATGGTTGTGTAAAATGGCCCTGTGGTAAAAACACTGAGAGGAAATAGTTGTGTAAAATGGGGCTGAGGACGGTTGCCTCGGTACTTCACTCTCTCATACTTTCTATATTTTTGTGTATTTGTTGTGTTTCTTGCATTTCTTCGCTTGTCACATACGGTATTCTAGAGAAGAACTCATAAACGTTGGATTAACCACCAGTAAAGTTCTTTCATCAGCTTTCATTAATCCGGAAATTTTTTCAGAGTTACTTGTAGGGGGAGCAGCAGCTCTCTATGGATTATGCCAGGGACGCTGGACACACCGGGGGAAGCGAGCCGATGTGCTCGTCAGGCTGAGGCAGCGGGGGTTTCGCACTGCGCTCCCGTCTATTCATCTGGCTAACGTCTGCTCTCTGGCCAATAAGATGGACGAACTGCTGCCCCTCAACACAGTTAACACAGATTTTAACAGATCTGCTGCCTTGTGCTTCACCGAAACCTGGCTCGGTGAGCAGATCCCGGACACTTCTTTCCACCTGCCTGGATTTCACCTGCACCAAGCGGACTGCAAAACGGAGCTCATGGGGAAAACGAGGGGAGGCGGAGTCTGCTTTTATATTAACGAAGGTTGGTGTACTGATGTCACAGTCCTCAATAAATCATGCAGTCCTCATCTGGAGACATTATTCATAAACTGCAAACCGTTTTATGCTCCGTGAGTTTTCCTCGTTTATTCTGGTTGAAGTTTACATCCCCCCTCAGGCGTGTGTTAATGAGGCATTACAACACCTGGCTGACCAGATAAACAATGTGGAGAAAAACCACCCGGACTCTTTGCTCATTGTTTTGGGAGACTTTAACAGAGCAAACCTCAGCCATGAACTGCCAAAATATAAACAGCACATTAAGTGCCCCACCAGGGACTCTAACACTCTGGACCACTGTTACACTGTTTTAAAGGACTCTTACCACTCTGTGCCCCGTGCAGCCTTGGGACTATCTGATCACTGTATGGTTCATCTTATCCCGTCCTACAGGCAGAAGCTGAAATCTGCTAAGCCTGTAGTTAAGACAGTGAGGAGATGGTCTGATGAGGCCAAAGTGGAACTACAAGCCTGCTTTGACTGCACTGATTGGAGTGTTTTTGAGGCTGCAGCTTCAGACCTTCATGAACTGACTGATACCGTGACATCTTGCATCAGTTTTTGTGAGGATGTGTGTGCCCACCAAGACCTTCTGCACATACAATAACAACAAACCCTGGTTCACTGCAAAACTCAGGCAGCTTCGCCAGGCCAAGGAGGAGGCCTACAGAAGTGGGGAGAGTCCTGTCCAAACAGGCCAGAAACAGTCAGTGCGTTTACATGCACATAGAGAAAATCGAAATTCTGCCGTTGCTCGACTAAAATCGAAGTTCTAAATGGCATGGAAACACCTTAGCTAGGCTGAAATTGAACCGAACTTGATTTCTTGTAATTGAGCTGCACGACCTAGATTATGCTTTTTGTTTTTTTTTTTGTTTGTTTGTTTTTTTTTTGCCAAGCTACTTGGTGCATGTATACCCTATCGAGATGCGTAGTAGAGCTACTTACTTCAGCACTGCCCCTTCTGGAAGTGACGAGTGACGAGACCACAAGTGGGAAACACAACAGCCTCGGTTGGAAAAAAAAAAAAAAACAGCCTCGGTCGGCATGACACTTCACCTTAGCCGCCCACTTTATTAGGAACACTTCTGTTCGTACATACAAACTACAAACACTTCTTGTGAACACGGAACTGATAACTTTGTTTATACTCTTGAATAGCTCTTCATGACGACAACCGGAAGTGTACCAACACGATGGGGCGTGTAGTGCCACCTGTGGCTCGGGTGCACAATGTACCTCACACGAGCTCGATTTCCTTGTGTGCATGTAGGATTGGATTTCTCTGGCACCCCTGCTTGGACCCTTTGCTCGATTATCGACAGCAGCTCGATTTGGATGTGCATGTAAACGTACTGACTGACGAAAGAGGTGAAATCAGCTAAGGCCCTGTCCACATGGCAACGGATTCAGGTGAATCCGATACAATTGTTTATCGTTTCGGCCTGGCGTCCACACGGCACCGGCGTTTTGGGTGCCCCAAAACGCAATCTTTTGAGAACGGGTTCCAGAGTGGAAAGATCTGGCAACGTTGCCGTTGCGAAGTCGTCTGGATGAGTAGAACAGATTTGTTTACGATGACGTCACAACCACATGACTGTGAGTGCTTCACGCCGGGTAGAAGTGTAACGAACTCGATGCGAGTTGTCAACAAATCCTATAACTTGGTTCCTGAAACACGCTTACAAAATATTTTCACTGTGAATATTTATTGTGTAATGGTGCAAAGTGAGAGAGAGAGAGAGGGAGAGAATAGCCCTTAGGGCAGAGTCAATCCCGTCAGGAAAAAAAGGAGCGATCTCACCTCTTCCGATATTGGTTTAAGTCCTACAATACATTCCTCAAAAAGGGCGTAGAAGAGCAAATTAATCCATCAACGTGTAGCATTCAATTTATTCCGGACCATTAAAGACGCCGCCTTCCGCGTAGAATCATATGTCATCCTCGCCGCCATATTGGATAGGTCAAAGCGGAGAATAAAGATGCCTCATTCATGTGCTGCGTTTAACTGTACCAACAGGTTTACCGTCCAAACGAGATCACATGGGATTACCTTTCACAGGTGAGACTGGAAAAATACTTTTTCATTGTATTTGGTCATTATAATGTAATTTGACGAACAGATTTTTCTGACTTTGTGGCTAATATGAAGTCTCGCGCATAAGTTTATGCGCATGCGTCCTTACTACTTCTATTGTTTTGGTGTCTCCGAAGGGACCGTCTTACAGCGCCCCTAGAGGTGTGGCATGTGTATTGCATCGTTTTCAGCAAGCGTTGCGTTGCCGTATGGACCTGATATTTTACTGATCGTTGCCCATGTGGATGCGATATTTTTTTAAACATCTCGTTGTCGTGTGGATGCAGGGTTTCCCATACATAGACCATTGTGTGGCGCAGCGCCACACAATGGATTCCTATTGCCACACAATCAGACTCGTGATTTTGAAGAAAAAAAATTCCGTTGCGTATCGTTCCGTTCATTCATAGTGCTCTTCTCGTTCACGCGTGCGCGTGCACAGAGATGGAGAGGCGTGCAAGTCGGCCTGTTAGGCTAATGAAAAATAACGCAGCCTTCCCGATTCGCCTTCCGACCCCTTATTTTAAAAGGTAGCCTACGTCGTGCTCATGATGAGCTTTATCATAGCCTTCTTGGCTTACAGGAAACGGACATCACTGCGTCAGGCTACAAACCAATTTTGATGCATACGGTAGCAGCTTGACGCGAGGAACCGGCCTTATTGCATTATCCCGTTTATCCCGCCACAGCAATGACTTCCCTTACGATAGGGCACTTGAGGTTTTTTTTTTTTTTTTTTCAGGAAGCCATGCAGAATTAAATGTTCTGATAGGGCATGCAGGCTTTGCACCAATTAGGGTAATGCTTTTTCATTATTAGTTGCCTTGGTGCTACCTTAAGTGGTTTCTTGCATCTAATTGTTTTATTATTTTGTTACATTATACTATTTTTCATTTTGGTATTGGTTGAGGTAAGTGTTGAGTTCAATATTTAAAATAAAAACCTCCAGCTTGTTTTTTGCAATTTATTCCTTGAATGTCAACTAAAGAATGATTGAAAGATTGCCATCAAAAAGGCAAAAAACTAGGGTAAAAACCAGAGATGCACCGATTGACCGGCTGCCGATCGGAATCGGCCGATTTTCACGTGATCGGCCATGACCGGCGACCGGCCGGTCAAAATTAAAATAGTGATTTTCTGCCGATCAAAACTTGCGTATCACATAGAGATGAAAGTGAAAATACTTGTAATTCGCAACTAAAAAGGCTGCAGCTACACTGGCAGCTTGAACATGCTTTCTAGTGCGATTGTGTTGCGCTTGCGCAGAACAGTGTCAGTCCTGCGTGCCTAACGAGCTCCGGTGCGCGCACCGTTAACAAAAAAAAATTCACTATATTTGGATATGCAAATATAGTGGGTTTTTTTTTTTTTGTACCAGATATTGGATGTGAAAAGAAAATGTTTGTGGTTGTGTGAATTTCCCATTACAGGAATTAATACTTTAGCCTATTACCAAACATCTAGTTAGATTTGTACAAAGAGAGAAAAAAATGTCTTTTTGTTTGTTTTACGACCTTGGTTGCACTTGATTCCATTGGAAATTACTCTACAAATACACATTTGACAAATGATAGAATGGCTATGGTATAAGTATGACTGGAAATTATTTTTGTATTTTGATCCTGAATGAAGAAATGGGTTGTTCTGTAAGGCATAAGTTTTCAGATCCAAATAGGCTTATGAAAGTGTGTTCCATAGCAGCAGGCAAATAATATATGAGGGGGAAGTTGTTTTTGTGCCAGATATTGGATGGGAAAAGAAAAAATGTTTGTGTGAATTTCCTATTTCAGGAATTAATGTTAATACCAAACATGAAGAAAGATTTTACAAAGAACAATGTCTTTTGTTTGTTTTCAACCTTTGAGGTGTTGAAAATTTATTACTGAAAATCTGGCAGGATGTTCTATTAAAGAAAAGATAAAAAGAAAATAGTCTTTGTGTGTGCTGTTAAGTGGTTTGAAAAAATGAAATTGGAATCGGCCAAAATCGGTATCGGCAGGTCACACTCCATGGAAAATCGGAAATCAGAATTGGCCCAAAAAATTGCAATCGGTGCATCTCTAGTAAAAGCTAAACTTTAACTTCAATTTTGGTGAGTAATTTTCATAAATTTAAAAGAGAGGTTTTCCACCAACATCAAGCCCCGCAAACTAATGGCTTGCCCTGTAATGTAAAGTTGGGTCGAGGAATGAAACCAGGCGGGGTTCTGGTAAAAATTGTTTTAGCTGTCTTCTCTTAAAGAACTTAAAAGAATTTAGATTGAACTGAATAATCTCAAATGCTTCTTGTAGCTTTAAAATAGTCCCAGCAGGTGACTCTGAAGGAAAAATACTGTTTGAACACCGCCTACTGTAAACACTTTGTATACACCCCAATGACCGACACCACCGTGCACGATTCCCTCATCGGCACAGTGGAGCACCACAAATTGCTACCTGGTCTGTGGGAAACACTGGGATGTAGCCTCTGACCCCACACCAGCACTCAAGATCTGTGAAGAGGATGTTTATCAGCTTTTTCACAGACAGAAGATCAGGAAGGCACCTGGCCCAGATGGTGTATCACCCTCCTGTCTGAAGGTCTGTGCTGATCAGCTGGCTCCCATCTTCACCCGAATCTTCAATAGATCCCTGGAGCTGTGTGAAGTCCCCTCATGCTTCAAATGCTCCACAATAATCCCGGTTCCCAAGAAAACCACCATCATGACTACAGGCCTGTAGCTCTCACATCTGTAGTCATGCACTACGTTCACACTGCAAGGCTTAATGCTCAATTCCGATTTTTTTGTGAGGTCGTTCACATTAACAAATATATGCAACTTGTATGTGATCCTCAGTATGAACGAAAAGCGACCTAAGTGTTCCGTATGCGCATTGCAGGATACGACGACGTCACACGCAGTGAGCATAGCCAGTGTTTACGGAAGTAACCTAAAGTTTCCTGCGTATGACAGTAGCCAGCATGGAGTACCTGACGATGATGCAGTTGTTGTTGCGATGGAGCCAGAACATGCACAATAGCCTGATGTTAAGGAAGAGGTTGAGAAGGAAGAGGGCAAGGGTTTTGTTGTAACTTTTTTTGAGAGGCCCGCCACCTACTTCAGCGCAGAATAGTGACGTTTGTGGCTTGTTGATGACGTGTAAGTCGGATGAATGCGACCTGGCGGTTCAGACTGAAGTCGCATATGAAAAGATCGGATAGGAATCGGAATTAGGACCACATATCCAAACGGCCTGGGTCGGATTTGAAAAAATCGGATCGGTGTCGTTCATATTGTCAATAAAAGATCGGATACAGGTCACATATGGGCGAAAAAATCGGATTTGAGTCACTTCAGCCTGCAGTGTGAACGTAGTGATGAAGTCCTTCGAGAGACCGGTGTTGTCACACCTGAAGGACATCACAGACCCCCTGCTGGACCCCCTGCAGTTTGCCTACCGGGCAAACAGGTCAGCGGATGATGCAATCAATATGGGACTGCACTACATCCTGCAACACCTTGACTCTGCAGGGACGTACGCCAGGATTCTGTTCGTGGACTTCAGTTCAGCATTCAACACCATTGTTCCAGACATCCTCCACACCAAGCTCACCCAGCTCACTGTGCCCTCCTCCACCTGTCAGTGGATTACAAACTTCCTGACTGACAGGAAGCAGCAGGTGAGGATGGAGAGCTTCACATCCAGCACTCGGACTGTCCGCACTGGCGCCTCACAAGGGTGTGTGCTCTCCCCACGGCTCTTCTCCCTTTATACCAACGACTGCACCTCAAGACCCGTCTGTTAAACTCCTGAAATTTGCAGATGATACAACGGTCATCAGCCTCATCCGGGACGGTGACTAGTCTGCATACAGACGGGAGGTTGAACGGCTGGTCTGGTGGTGCGGTCAGAACAATCTGGAGCTGAACACGCTCAAAACTGTGGAGATGACCGTGGACTTTAGGAGGAGCCCCCCCACTCTGCTGCCCATCACCAACATCACTGACTGCCGTTGAAAGCTTTAGGTTTCTGGGTTCCACAATCTCTCAGGACTTGAACTGGGAGACAAACATTCACTGTCATGAAAAGGCTCAGCAGAGGTTGTACTTTCTGTGCCAGCTCAGGAAGCTCAACCTGCCTAAGGAGCTGCTGACACAATTCTACTCTGCCATCATTCAGTCTGTTCTTTGCTCTTCCATCACTGTTTGGTTTGGTCACCAAACAGGAGAACAGCAGACTGCAACGGACAATAAGGTCTGCAGAGAAAATTATTGGTGTCAACCTGCCCTCCATCCAAGACTTATACTTGTCCAGAGTCAGGAAACGGGCAGGTAACATCTCTGCGGACCCATCACACCCTGGTCACAAACTGTTTAATCTTCTCCCCTCAGGGAGGCGATTTAGATCTCTGTATGCAAAAACAACCAGACACAAGGACAGTTTCTTCCCTCAGGCTGTCTCTTTGATGAACAGCTAAAATCCAGATTCATGTATCAGTAATATATTGTGTATGTAATATATATCACTTGTAAAATATCTGCGCACTTGTACTGTCATTCTGTGCACACTGTATACTTCATATTTATTTAACTATTCCATACTTGACTTACCAGGGTTACTTTGCACTATGCACCTATTTTTGTTGTTTGATTGTGTCTACGCGTTTTTTTTTGTTTTTTTTTTAAATATGTTTTGTACTATGAGAGCTAAGTGAACCGGAGTCAAATTCGTGTGTCCACATACCTGGCAATTAAAGTGTTTCTGATTCTGAAATAGATGTGTAAAATGGCCCTGTGGTAAAAACACTGAGAGGAAATAGTTGTGCAGAGACTCAGATTGTTGGCGCGCCCGCGTCTAAGACACACTATTTCAAATAATGAACGCATTGTCGAGGGGGGCAGGGGCCAATATGGACGCGAGCATTGATTTTTATATCCTATTTGGAACGTTTCGTGGCATATTACCAGTGTAGGAAATGGGTGCCCGCCCCACCGCCCGTCGCGGTCAGTTTGCAGCAAGAGCGGGAATTAATTTATAAGCTGCCAGCCCCATGGGCGGTCCCTCTTTGAGGGGGTTCATCGTTCTCTCAATATTTCATCATATTGAAGGACTTTTCAAGACATTTTCACTAGATTCTGTTGGTTTGTTTACCGACGCGGGCGCGGCCATATTGTTTTCGCATAGAGATGAAACGAGCGCTCTGGCTGTTGCTTCAGAGGTTCAGCCAATCAGAGAGCTCGATACACACAGTTCAGTGAAATCCACCCCAAGTCACATCTATGTCTGTGACTTTGAAAACCAGCATCCTACCACATGAGTTTTGTCAAAATATCACATAAAATTGATTGTTAATTGTTCCAAATATCTGAATGTTGTATGAGTATCTTGGGATAAAACCACCCGAACCAAAGACCTCTCAAAAACGAAAACAAACTGAAGAGAGAAAGAAAGCACAACAAAAATATGATAAAGATGAGAGGAGACCTGTTGTGGACAGTTGGAAACAAGTTTGACTGGCTGGTATCTGATGACAACAAACAAACTATCTACTGTAAGGTGTGTAGAGCTGCATATGGGCCCTTGTCTAAACGAAAAACCCCAGATAGACTTAGGAAATATGCCAATGAAGCTTTTGTCACTGGTTCTATCAATCTGAAGCATGATGGTTTGGCTGATCTCAAGCAACATAGGTCACATATATTTGTATACATAAACACCAGTAATAAATGATAAAACTAAATTGAATATATGAAATTACATGCATGATACATTACATGCATTGCCTCTTTTACAATTTTTCAAAAATTATGCAATATTAGGGCGGATTATAGTTGAAATTGGGGCAGGCAACTTTTCAGAGTTGCCTGCCTTGTGGTCTGGCTGATATTTTCCATGAATTTCCTACACTGGTATTACTTGACTTCGTGGTCTCAATATTGAAAATCTTGCACAAATATGCAACTTCCAACATAATTATCTGGATATTCAACAGATTTCAGCATCGGATGAATTTGTTTTGACCGCTGCCATATTGAATATATGTCGGACCCATTCGTGTATTTACGCCGCCCCATTTGTAGTATCCCAAGCGAGTAAAACCTGATCCAAGTCTTTCGCTGGGTGGCGTCTTACGGTCTATGTACAAATATTCAAAACAGACAAGAAAACATGGATAAGAAAAAAAAAAAAGAAAAATGCATCTATTTTGTCGTTCTTCGGCAGAGAGTACATTCACCTGAAAAAACTGATACCCAAGGTAATTAGTCATACTAGATTTACAACTGTTGTATCATTATCAGACATTATTAATTTTCAAACTTCATAGCCTGAATTTGAACCCAAGATTGAAGATTCAGCATCCCATCTGATTCTCTGAAATTAGAAGTAGAGATGATTAGAGACAAGCAGAATTGGACCGTCACAGCATGCAAAAAACAAACCCATTCTTGTGCTATAATTTACAAGGAGATAATATAGATGTGATGTATAGTGGCCTGTGGTTGAATTCCAAAATATTGCCACTGATTAAACAATATCTCAATATATTTGGTTGAAGCATTGATTTTTGTCATCTACATTGCTTCATATGGCTTCTAATACCAAAAAAAAAAACAGAATTGAAAAGAAAACAGCCCCTGGGCTGCCCCAGCTGTTCATTGGGCTCACTAGGTTCGCTTCAACTGAAGGATAATCACTGGGCCCCCCATTGTAGAAATGGGCCCCTGTTTTTTCCCAGGAGGGGCCCTGTGGGCCCCTTGACCTGCAAAACAATCTGAGTCTCTGGTTGTGTAAAATGGCCCTGTGGAGATAAATCTCTGCCTTAGGAAGCTGTGTGAAGAGTTTTTAAAACATTACAGTATTACTAAAATAATGTTATTTGTTTTAAGTATGAACTGATGGTGGGTTTTAAGTCGGTTTTAGATTGAGATTTTCATCTTTGTATGTTAAAACAGAGCTTAACCTGAAACTAACTTCAGCAGAACATTCTACACAAACTCCAGAAGAACAATCACCTGAAGCCTGAAAGCAGTGTAGAAACACCACACCCGGGTGTTAATTACTGTTAAATATCAATAATACTTTTTACTCCGGTGAGTTTGGTTGTGTTGTGATCCAGTGGACTCGGGACTGAAAACAAAATGGCGGCCGCCTTCTTTAGCTTCGGTTTTACTTCCTCTTCTAGAAGTCAGGGATGAAAACACGGTGTCTCAGTCGCTCGAAGAGTTTTAACTGTGAAGACACAAGAAAATAGGTGTAGTGGTCAGCACTGTCGCCTCACAGCAAGAAGGTTCTGGGTTCGAGTCCAGTTTTTATATATAAAATGTGTGTTTATATATCAGGGCTCTACATTAACTTTTGAAACCACTTGTCCTGTCAGGCAAGTTGAAAGGAAATTTACTTGTCCGAATGTGAAGTTGACTTGTACAAAGAAAAATTCGAGAAAAAAAACCCACAAAAACTATTTGTAATAAAGTAATTCTGGTGAAATTAATTTAACACAAAAATATATTCACTGCAGAAAAAAATTGGACTCCATCAATTTGAGAAATTGAAAACCAGAAAATTAAAATTGTACAGTATATTTTCATTTTTAAATTATTAACTTTGAATATATATCCTCCACTGATTAATTGTTGTTTATTCATTCATTGTGGCTCCTGTATGGTATTTAATGGTTGCAATTGAAGTTGTGGTGTTTTTTAGGTTTTTGTTGCGATTACATTGCGGGAGGAAGTGAAAGCTGCAAGAAATTGTTGATTTTCTCTTTTTGTGATTAAAATTGAGTGATATGTTAAATATTAAGTTATTACTGAAACTATTGATTAAAAAAAGACACTGAGAAATGGTCCTATAAACAACTTTACCAATATAAAAGATTACCAGGACTACAAAAATGCAGAAAAATAGGCTTTACTTATCCAAATGCACCTGTTGGTTCAAAAGTTAAAGTGCAGAGAACCTCACAGCACAACATGAAGTTACCTTAAAATATAATATAAATGCCTCAGCTTTCATGCAAGAAAAAAAAACTAATATTAGTACTGTGTGCAGGCAGTCTCTCCTGAAGACTAAATTAAACAATAATTATAAACTAATAAAATAAATGGCTCAGGCTTCATAAAAGGAAAAAAAACAATTTGAACAGAATCTCACAGTATGATGCTGAAGCTGCCTAAACAATGGAAAATAAAATACCATTTTGGCAAAAATGTTGGCATCCATTAATTTCTTGTATTAAGTAGAAAATAATGTAAAGTGCACACAGTCCTTCACTGTAAACATCACACACTTTCAGTAACAGAATTTAAGCCTATATAAACACTGACTCGCACATGCAGTGTTGCCAGATACATTTTCCAGCCCAAAATGTTCAAAACCTGCCAAAATGCACTTAAAACCGCCCAATCTGGCAACACTGCGCACATGCTGCTTCTCTTGAATGTATACACGGAAGTAAGGCGGAAGGTAGTTTGTCGACGCCAACGATTGGTCAAATTTGCGGGAAAGTTGCGGTGATTGGATATAATTGCAACACCGCCCTGAATTCGTGGGGATTGGTTGAATTTGCGTTGAAGTTGCAAATCGCAACATCGCGAAATCCTGGAGGGTCTGGTAAACGACCGTTTACTTTTCAGCTCAAATACATGAAGCAGTATTGGCCGGTTTCGCAAGCAGAATATTGCGCATGCGCACATCGCTCTTTCCAAAGAGAAACATCCGGCGATTCATCAAAACAATATGTCGAGTGAGATGCTTCGGAAATCATGTGAATAAACTGATAAATTTGATATGTAACCCGAATATCGGCATATTTTGGCACTTGTCCAATCGGACAAGTAACTGAGACGATGAACTTGTCCGACATAAAGGATCACTTGTCCCGGACAAGCGGACAACCGTTAATGTCGAGCCCTGCCAACATAAAACAAAAGCACTTGATAATCTGGAGCAGTTGTGTGACTATTTGGAATCCCATTTTACATTGCAAGCTGATTGTGGGGTCCCCTCCCCCAAAAAAGTAAAAAAATTTTTTTTTTTTTTTTTGGGGGGTGCCAGCTCACTTTACCAAGGTCGAGCATTACCCGCTGAACAAAGGTCAGTGTTTTTCATACCCTTGGGGTGGTGCAGGTGCCGGGAATAAATCAGTCCATAAAGGAGACGGAAGGCCTGAGGCAGGTCGGTCAGTTCATCCATCACCACCCTGCCTTCCAAAACGATCCCAGCTCTGGACGGGTTCAGCCAAGGATTTTCTCCAACACACAGGATTCCAGCAGGAGTTTGTCTGTACAAGTCCTCATCAGTTCCATCTGAACAGAGCAGGAAACAGACTGATAGAGGACATAATCATACCAGCGAGATACTGCTGCGTTTTCCACCAAAAAGTATCACAGACTGATTTATAATGAACATCGTTCAGTATAAATGTAACCCATATGGTTACTAAACCCATATGTTATTTGAGTGTAGTTCCCGTGCCCCACCAGTTGGTGGCGAATCGGCCCTGTATTCCTTTTAACTGTCGCTGAGCACGTCCTGCTCACGCCCACACACCGAGCGACACTCACTGCCGATACACCGATCTGAGAGCAGCACACCTGTTGAGTGAGCTGACGGACCTTGGGTATGAAACGTGACGTAAAACTCATAAATTCACAATCTTCACATAGTGTGTTGATAAACCTTTTGTTTATTAGGAGAGAGTTTGTGAACGTTGAGGAAAAGAGAGAGGAGCCGCTACGACCACGTAAGCCCTCTGTTGGACTCCGGTAAGCGCAGAGCTACATGTTAAGATTCTAAGATGCTAGACCTCGGTATTAGCCTGTTGATATTAGCTCATGTGAAGCTGTTGCTTACTGAAACGCTTTAATAAAACCAGTCGGAGTTATCATCCAATGTTTTTACCCACTGTGGTACGGTTGTATCATTGTGTTATGTGAAAAAAAACAACTTTTAAAAATCATTAGCTGAAAAAGAAATGACCATTCTGTCAAAGAATGGTTAAAGAAGAATAAAGTTCATGTTCTGGAATGGCCAAGTCAAAGTCCTGACCTTAATCCAATGGAAATGTTGTGGAAGGACCTGAAGCGAGCAGTTCATGTGAGGAAACCCACCAACATCCCAGAGTTGAAGCTGTTCTGTACGGAGGAACGGGCTAAAATTCCTCCAAGCCGGTGTGCAGGACTGATCAACAGTTACCGCAAACGTTTAGTTGCAGTTATTGCTGCACAAGGGGGTCACACCAGATACTGAAAGCAAAGGTTTACATACTTTTGCCACTCACAGATATCAGGGATTAAAGCAAAAAAAAATCCTGAGCCTGAACTTTGTCGACACAGGCAAGAAACTAATATATATATATATATATGTGTGTGTGTGTGTGTGCGCACGTGTTTTGGATTGTGTGTTTATTTTCAAGCCATACCAGGGGGTTTGTGGGGGCATGGGATCAGAGATTGCATGAATGGAAAATTAAATTTGACTTTTGAAACTCCAATACCAAAAACGGCCAGAAGATGGCAAAAGTGCATCTACTATATCTACCACCTGTATGTACCACATTTCTTTTGATATCCAGTTTTGGTGCTCAGCGTTGTCCTTAACAAGTAATAAATTAACCTACAGTCACAAGGTGAACTGTTACAAAGGTAGATGAAATTCAGTATGGCATTTAGAGAGCATTAAAAGTTTTAATAATTGAAATAATTTAACAATTTCACCATTTCAATAACTTTGAACATCAGTAGTAGAATGGCAAATTAAATACACAAATGTTACATCTGCCCCAGAGTTCACGAACTGCATTTTGCCCACGCCACCATGCAATTCCGTTTTCTCTCTCCCTCGCCCTTCTCTCCAACACAAAAGTTCATTTATTTTATTTTTTTTACTTTTTACCCTCTCTCCGTTGAATGGAGCCGTAACGGCGCGAGGTGACTTTCCGTGTCGATCTTCAGCACTGCACCGCATCGAAGCAAGGAAGAAATGAGAGGAGGGGGTAAAGGCTTTCCTTAGACCCGCCCATTCTTCTTCTGATTGGCTAATACTGTCAGTTTCAGAGCGCTCCTTTACTACCATTGGCTGACAAACACAAGAGGGATTTCGACGGTCATTTTTTTTTTTTTTTTTAATTGCCGTCAATTTATTTTCGATTTATTATTTTTTTAAATCCACGGGCAATCACTACAAACCGGAAATCCGGCATGGTGCCGGAGAACTTTAATCCCTGAGATATGCAATATTGGATCATTTTCCTCAATAAATAAGTGAGCAAGTATATTTTTGTCTCATTTGTTTAACTGGGTTCTCTTTATCTACTTTTAGGACTTGTGTGAAAATCTGATGTTTTCGGTCATATTTATGCAGAAATATAGAAAATTCTAAAGGGTTCACAAACTTTCAAGCACCACTGTAAATCAGCTGATATTTAGTAAATTGTAAAATTGATTAATCAGTGAAACTGTGATAGCCTGAGAGTGCCTCTAGTGACATACATGCCCTTATAACGCAATTATTCTGATTTTTGTAGCCATACGGCTAAAAATGCCAGTGTGGACTGGGCAGAAGCTGAGTCTGAATGTCTGGTTGGTTTCTGACCCGTACAGTGTGATATATGCAGAGTACTGCCCTGCTGACTAAACCTTAAGAAGTGCTGGTGGTGGCGTCTCAGACATGACGTCCTCCTGTGTCCTTTACGGTGTCCTCTTCGTCATCACGATCACGTCCATCACTAGTAAGTGATTTTACTCCGGTGTATCACAATAATATTTGGATGTGAGCTTCCTGTATTACACTGTTGTCTCTCACCTGTACGTGTTGGGGGGTTAAAAACACTAAGTGTGAAGTATTTTCTCTGTTTCAGCACCTGTATCAGCTGTTACTACAGTACGGGTGAAGTTTAATCAGTCTGCTGCTCTGCCATGTGAATGGAACTGTTCTTATGAGGCCACATGGACTCTGTTCAGTAACGATCATGTAGTGGCTCAGTGCAATCAGACATCCTGCTGGTCAGAGGAGGGATTTAAAATGTCCCATGATGAGTATTTGAAGGGAAATCTCACCCTCACCATCCCTGCAGCTGATTTCAGTCAGAGGAAAACGTACACGTGTCGGTGTGATGGAAAAGCAGTTAATGATGTGCGACTCAGCATCGACAGTAAGTGTCTTTACCTGCTCTACAGACCAACTGCTGCTGATGGAAATGATCACATTTACATACAATTAATTTATTCTTCTCAGGACTGATCTCATCAGTTCAGCTGAAGCCTGGTGAAGATCTGCTGCTGGATTTGCACGTATCAGAGCAAGTGGAGGTGATCTATTACCACAGAGATTCAGATAAACAGATCTGCAGTGTGGACAGAAGCTCACTCCACTGTCCAGCTGAATACACCTCGAGAACATCACTCAATAGCACGGTTCTCACACTGAGAGGAGTCCGGTCGACTGATGGGGGAGTTTACATCGTCCGAGATCCAGAGGAGAAGGAAGACCTTCATATTTACGAGCTCAGTGTTGAAGGTAGGGGGATTACTGTCCTGTCTATAATATATAGTTAATATACTGTCCTTGCTTTTAAATTATATTTTTACCATCAGTCTCTCACACTGAGCACAGAGCAGAGGCGTTATATGTTTGAACATGGGATGAGTTGAGATCAATATTTGATGGAATAACCCTGACATTTAATCACCGCTTTCATGCGTGTTAACATGCTCCCTGCCAGTCTTTCACATTGCTCTTGAGTGACTTTATGCCACTCCTGGTACAAAAACTCAATCAGCTCAGCTTTGTTTGATGGATTCAGACACCATCATGATGAACTTCCCCAACTGATTTACCATCCCTAAGAAGCTCCTTCGCTCACTCGGTCCTTTCTTCTTGGCATGTTGTAGGCGCTCACTTGACGGTGTAGACTGCAACAATAACTGCAATACCGCAGTATAGGAGGGCTACCACAGGGTTGAGCTCGGCACCACGATTACGATAGAACGGCGAGTAAAGACATGATGAAATAGCTGGCTCTGTTGGGTCAGACAGCCAACAAGGGAACTTTTCCAGCCTGGAGAAATCTCCCTCAGCAAAATCCACCACGGTACGTCACCTTCCCTGTTTCGTCTTCTTGACTGTAGTTGGGAAGCGAGGAATCCGGCTCACTCCACTCAAATCAAAGTCAACTTTGTTATTCAGACCGTACACCAAGTAGTGCAGAGCAGAACGAAACTGCATCTCTCCTCGCTCCATGTGCAGTGAAAGATACAACAGACATGAAATAAACAAACTGCTGCCGCATAAATATTGCACCCGTTTCTAGCACTGGATTTATTGCACAGCGTGATGATGGAGAAAGTAAACGTTGTCACTGATGTGTATTAGTAAAGTGCTCAAGAAATGTCAACAGTTGAATGTTGGTTAAAATGACTTGGTCCCTCACACGGCTTTCACAACGCTCCTGGATTCTACCAGCTCTGAGTCCGGACACACTGGTCTGAACAGAGCAACATCTTCATGTGAACATGGTCTTCATCACCATCACGGTGTACAAAACGCCGTCTTCACTCAATAACTAGAGGAACAGTAATGGAGACGGGGCTAATGCCACAACTTCCACATAGCAACAACAGCAATCGCTTACAAAACCCCTCATCCACAATTAACCCCCCCTCCCCCAACATACACACTTAAAAACTGCATATTAAATTTGTCTTTTGCATTTATTTATCAAAGTACCAGACAAATAAAAACAAGTTGTGTATGTAAGTACAAATGAACAATAGAATTATTACAGTAGATGTGCTCGTTAGGTTTTTGCTGCAAGGTACACGTACGAACAAACCGTATGAAATTATTATAGAAACGAGTTCCGTCTGTCCGTCCCGTCACATTCTCGTTTCTGGGCCATATCTTTAAAACTACTGAAGATATCTTCATGAAACTTTGTATACATATCGAGCAACATGTGAACTGGTGCCTTTTTGCTATTTTGGATTTTTCAAATTTTTACATAATAAATAGATTTCTAAGAGCAGTGTTCGTTTCTGGAGTATATATCCAAAACTATTGATACGGATTTGAAACTTGGTGTACGTGTTAACGAGGTGATGTAGATGTGCCTTTTCATACTGAGACATTTGAGAAATTTTAATTTTTCATGTTTCCATGGAAACAAGTTCAGACTTGGTCTTGGGGGTAGTTTTTGTTTCTGGAGCAGAACTTGAAAACTGAGTGGTTTGGTCTTGAAAGTTGGTATATGTGTTGATTCAGTAATATATGGACCCTTTTCATGTGACGTCATGACAAACGCGGCCGCCATTTTGGACATGTACTACCTGTAGTTTACCACAGCCAACACTGAGGAACGGCAGCAAAGAAAGTTTTTACTTTCAGCAAGACTTCCATCATGCCACTATATTGTTGTGCACCTGGATGTAGTAACCATCAACAAACAAGGCAAGGTTTATAATTTTATCAGATCCTGACGGAGAAGATGGATAGCGGCCATTAACAGATTGGCAGCCCTCTGCATACTTCGGCCGGAGCACTCTGGGAGCAAGCCGGAGCGCGCTGCTTAATTTGAGGGGGAGCAAGCTGGAGCGCGCTCCGGAACCTCGGCCGGAGCACTCCGGGAGCAAGCCGGAGTGCGCTGCTTAATTTGAGGGGGAGCAAGCCGGAGCGCGCTCCGGAACCTCGGCCGGAGCACTCCTGGAGCAAGCCGGAGCATGCTCCAGGACCTCGGACGTTGGTGTGTATGGCGATTGGGTTTTTAACCACATGGGTATACAGATCATGTGGGCCGAAGTCAGGTAAAGACGAGGGCTTCGTGTACTTCCGTACGTCAGTGAATAATCCTGGTGGAAGCAGGTAAACGTCGTTCTCCAAGCCTGCTAACCTCAATTTTTGCAAATACCTCTCCCTCTGCTCGCCCTGTAAATGCCCTACGTCGCTGGATAGTGAAGGTGTTTTCTGCATCTCGCTCCTTTTTCTTTTATGTTTTTCGTTTGTCGCCTTCCTCGCATTCAAACTGATTCGAGCTGAAGTCCACTACATGTCCAAAATGGCGGTCGCGTTTACGAAGGTCATGTGACTGAAAAGGGTCTATAGAGGATGTTGGGTTTCTTTATTAGTCTCCACCAAGGAGAAATTTGTCTTGGAGACAGGGTGGTTGCAAAACCATAAGACAAAACACCAAAAAAAAACCCCAGATAAAATTAACGTACAATACGTTACCAGTGAGACATACAAAAGACAGGGATAGGTGTAAGGTACAGAGACATTGGATGTCCTAACCCACTGCCCCGGTCCCATCAAATCCATACCAGCACTCCCATCACCCCCCACCCCACAGCACCACCCCATCCACCAACCATAAACACATTCATACTATAATAAATATCTAAATTTACATTCATTCCATAATTTAAGATATCAAATCAAATCAAATCAAGTTTATTTGTACAGCGCTTTTAACAATAAACATTGTCGCAAAGCAGCTTTACAGAATTTGAACGACTTAAAACATGAGCTAATTTTATCCCTAATCTATCCCCAATGAGCAAGCCTGTGGCGACGGTGGCAAGGAAAAACTCCCTCAGACGACATGAGGAAGAAACCTCGAGAGGAACCAGACTCAAAAGGGAACCCATCCTCATTTGGGCAACAACAGACAGCCTGACTATAATATTAACAGTTTTAACAGGTATAACCCTCAACTGTCCTCATGGGGCCGTCCTTCACAGGAGTGGGGCGATAAAACTCCGACCAGACACAGGGCACCAGGATGGATCAAGCAGGTCCGAGGGGCAGAAGAGGCCAGCATCTCAATCCCAGGATCAACATGTAACTCAGAGGGACAGATGGGGGGGGGGAGGGGGGGGGAGAAAGACAAGGATTCATTCATACATACCCTCCACCCAGCTAACACCCTCAGTCATTACTTCATTTCATCACCAACTGCGGTACAATCCCTAACTAAAGAGGTCCATTTTGTCCCACTCAATCCATTCCTTCCCTGTTTATTCAGTAGTTTAATAGACTGGAGTATGAAAGAATGTTTGTAACGATTGTGTTTACACAGAGGGAGTCTAAATCTCCTCCCAGAGTTCAAAAGGATATATTCTCCATTCAGTACATGATCACAATCTGATGCAATGACATTTGCCTGTCTAATAGTGGCCTGCTCAAAGAGCTCCTGTGGGTTAAGGGGGGGCGTCACCCCCATAATCCTGCCTGCAGTTTTGATGAGGCTTGAGATTTCCGCCCTGTGCTTTACTGTTAAATTGCCAAACCAGCAGGTAATGCCATAACGAAGAACAGACTCAATTGTGGCTCTGTAGAAAATTGTTTTTACATACTCCAAAGACTGAGTCTGTGCAGAAAATGAAGACGCTGATGGATTCTAGTACAGAGCAATTCCAGCGTTATGGATGTGACATTTGGACTCAAAATGGCAACAACTGACCTAGTTAATTTTTATTCCTTTCCAGTATTTTAAAATTTGTTGTATATTTTTAAGACCTCTCATATTGGAGAAGTCATGGGAAAAAAATAATTCCCATAGTACATTTAGAACTCTAGAAAATGCCAAAAAAGACATGCGTTATGGATGTGACGGAAAAAATACCCCATTTCCAGGGTGACTACACATATTCATCAAACTCTGTGAAATTGCAAACATAATATCCAAATGCAGGCATGCATTTAATAAAGGAGTCTTAGCTGAAAATAAAAAAAGCCTTTGTTTAAAATATTTTCTATTTCAAGCAGAATCTAGGAAGAAAAAATCAGCGTTATGGATGTGACATAATTCCGTTATGGATGTGACGCATCTGAAATAGACATGGCATATGTTTAGAAAATCAGCAATTTAACCACCATAACCCTTTGAAAAACTCTCTAAATATCAGCTAAAACTATCAAAGTTCTTAAATAATATTTAGGATGGCTATTGTTTTGCTGTTTTGTGGATTTTAGCATACATTTATGTGGCTTGTGGCAATAATATAGAATTGTACATGATCAAAGTTGATTTTAGCTTGGGTTTTACATTATAAGAAAGACTGACAGTGACATATTAGGTTGGTTACAAATTGGTTCAACTTATTCACATCTGTAAAATACAGGCCTAGGTGAGATCTCTGGGAGTGGTTTTGATGTATTACATGTTGCTTTATTTTTGCATGGTGAGGTTGACATTTACATGGAATTGCCCTACAAACATTAGTCACCTGGGTGCGCCAGCTGAGGTCGCTGTCTATATGCACCCGCAGGTACTTAAAAGTACTCACCTGATCAATGGCCTGGCCATGTATAGCCACTGTGCCCTGGCCACAGAGGGATTTGGGATCTAGCACCATCTCTGCTGTCTTTTTTGTGTTAATATGTAAGAAATGTGAATCACACCAATTAACAAACTTATCTACTGCTGTTTGGTGAATGTTCAAATCACCATGTTTAGTGAGGAGGCTAAGAATAAGAGTATCATCTGAGAATTTAACAATGTACTGATTTGGCCCAGGACTCACACAATCATTGGTGTACAAGGTGAACAAAAAAGGTGAGCTGACGCAACCCTGGGGCGCGCCGATACTGCGTAACGTCATATCAGACAACGTAGAATTAAACTTGACCTGTTGTGGCCTATTTGATAAGAAGGAATAATACCACCTAATTAAAAACAGATTTACATTCAGCTGATTTTAACTTTTCAAGAAGAATGTGTGGCTGGATAAGATTAAAAGCAGAACTAAAATCAACAAAATATCCGTTTGTAGGCAAACTGATATTTGTCAAGAGCAGGTTGCACATCTGTGCGAAGTTTCCCTATCATTATTTTCTCAAATGATTTAAAAACGTTTGAGGTGATGGTCACGGGCCGGTAGTCATTATCCTCTTGAGGACTAGCCTTTTTAGGAATGGGTAAAATAATGGAAGTCCTCCATAGCTTTGGTATACTATAGGAGTCAATAGATAACTGAAATAGTTTTTGCCAAGCTGGAGATAATTCGTCCGCAAAAGACTTCAGGATAAAGGCAGACAAGCCATCTGGCCCTGTAGCTTTCTTAGTATTAAAGGATATGGGACATGAAACATAAATGCATGCTATATCGGTTTCTTTCCATTAAAAGTATGAATTAATTGCATCAACAAATACAAAATCTATTAAATTCAGCAAAATCGTTATTCGTGATGATTATATGGCATTTCTGCTCGACTTCCGATATGCATTTTCTACAACCGGAAGAGCCACTGTCACGTGATCATACGTCACAAAAACTTTTGGGCACAGCACAAGCGGGTAGATGAATGGAGAAGTGGATGACAAGAAAATTGTTTTTATAGTCTTTAAAGTACATTGGACATCATACATTGGGCATCATGGTGTATTGTGCTGCTTATGGTTGCAATAATTCCAATGAGAAATGCCCTGGAGTAAGTTTCTTTTGCATTCCCCAAGGACCCGAAGCTGAGGAAAGTGTGGGCTCACTACTGCCGTAGAGAAAACTTTGCAGCTACTGTTTCCCACAAACTGTGTTCAGACCATTTCACAGAGGATTCTTTCAACTTTAATACTCAGGTACTGAGCGATATTAATTGCCAAGCCAAATTTAAGAGGCTACTTAAAGATGGAGCCGTTCCCAACGTCCCAATTCAGGAACAAGATGGCGGAGTGAAACCAGAAGTGCTACGGCTACCACGAGGTGCATTTGCTAAGCGTCTGAAAGCCGAGATAAGGATTAGTATTATAATTTTGGGTGTATCAATTATTGATCATAATTCTGACTCATTTACTCTCTGTCCTTTGTTTACGTACCGAATCGGAGTTGTGGTGAAGTTGTAGAATTTTTTTTTTTTTTTTTTAATTATAATACAATTTTTTTTTCAAATAAAGTGAGACAATCATAAATATTAATTTTTAACTGAAACCCCCACCCTCAAATAATTGGTATTATTTAATATATACGCGATGTGAATTGGCAAACCGGCTGTTTGGTAAGCACTTTTTTTTTTAATTATGCGCGAATAAAACAGAGTTGACATTTCAGTGCAACAATAGATATCGATTATGTTTTCAAAACAATTGAATAATTTTCTGGAGCAACTATACGGATTCCGACATAAACATCGGTGAGGACAATAGGCCGTATAGCCGGGTTCATGGAGGCAGTGATAGCGCCATAATATACAGGGCCTAACATTCCTACAACTGTAGAGACAGTCAAGAAATCCTGTAACATTAATGGACATTTAAATGTTAGGTTGGTAAGTTTGTTTAACTTAATTTTCATCTCTTTCGCCAAACGGCGTAGTGTTGTTGGCTGTGTGATGGCGTTTCACCATTTTGAATGTTTTCATCTCGGACTCGAAGCATTGTATCTCAATCAATCTCGAAAAATATCAGCCAAAAAAAAAAACTAGCTTGCAACGGACTTTAGCTAGATCTATGATGAACTTTCAATGTATGATACAAAAATACTTCTTTCAACAGATCATTAGCCTTTGAGCAGAATTGTTTTTAACTTACCAGGAAGTGTTATCGAGCCGACCGCTTTCAGTTTCATGGGGATTGAATGAACTCTCACTCTCAGAATCATCTGACCCGTCAGAGTAAAGACAAGATCCATGTTCATGTGAATTTCCAGCTATCGGTTCGAATTGATAGGGTCTAACTTCACGTCTCTGTGAAACATCGGGAATGTCACTGTCGATGGTGTCCATTTCGGTAACCTGTTTACTTTAGATTCCCAAGCGCTGGCTCCTTGGAAAGTTTTTGTTACGTCACGGGTCACGTGACCACCTAGCTCATTAACGAATCCTTGTTTTATGCTGATGTATAAAAAAACTTGAATAATGTGATTTTCACATTTTTGACGCCCTGCAGTGATTTAGATGGCATTTCTTATGTCCTTTATACATAATTATACCCAGGTAAAAATCCATGTCCCATATCCTTTAATACGTTTAAACATTATAACTACCGTTTCCAGCTGAATTTCAATCCTATGCGCATTGAGGTCACACACCACATTTTTCAAAACATCGGCACATTCTGCACTATTGTCCACATTGAAACGCATGTAAAAATTCAGTTTGTTTGCCCTAGCCCTTTCATTGAGAGCAGACAAGGGCTTCCTTTTTGCAGTCATATGTCATTTGTCTGATCGAGTCCCACAACTTCTTTGCATTGCATTCCGCCAAGTCTTGTTCTGCGCGCTCCTTGTGTTGCCGCCGTGCTGTTCTTATGTGAAAGTTCAGATCCTTTTGGGCCGCTCGAATTGCAACCTTATCCCCCACCTTAATAGCAGCTTTTTTTCTTTTGATACACTGGTTAATGTCGTTTGTTAAAATACGGTTTGTTGTTAGGATACCGTTTAACAGTTTTGGACGGTATAACAGCATCAATACAAAAGTTGATATAATCAGTGATAGTGCAACGGAATCTATGTCCGTGTCTTTGAGGAAAACGTCCCAGTCAGTGCTGAGAAAGCATCCCTTTAATTCCTCCGATTTTTCACTTGTCCATAGCTTAATCGTGTGTATTTCGGGTTTAGTTGATTTGAATACAGAGCGGTATGTGGGGAGCAGGTGAATTACGTTATGATCAGAGTCCTTAAGTGATGGTCTGGCTTTGGCAGTGTAAGCCTGTTTAACATTGCCATAGCATTTGTCCAGTAGTGTCTCATTTCTGGTATTGCACTTAACATATTGGTCAAAGCCCGGAAGTATTTGAATGCAATGATTGAAATCACCCCGTATGAACATTGGGGCATCAGGCTTACTTTGTAAGTGACGATGGACACAGTCAGCAATTAAGTTTGCAGCTCTGCCTGCGTTCCCACTGGGAGGGACGTACACAACGCAAATAAACAAGTTGCTGAATTCTCTGGGGAGATGTGGTCGCAGGGTCACGCACAAGTTCTAAATCAGGTGTGCATATTTTATCTCTCACAGCAAAGTTTTGGCACCAACTGTCCTTTATATACAGGCACACACCCCCGCCATGAAGTTTGCCAGAGTTTGCGTTCCTGTCCAAACACACATGTGAAAAACCCTCGATTTGAATATAGTGATCAGGAATATCATTTGTGAACCAAGTCTCTGTAAAAGCCATAACGCCAGACTCACGGTACTCGTACCTAATCTGGACCCGGGTGCAACATCGCGCAAACCCCCCCCCAAAAAAAACCCACCAGTCTAAATCAGGACAACCATCACATAACTATAACATTTTATATTAACTATTTTAACTAAATGGGCTATAATAAATAAGCCTGCAGGCAGCCACGGCGGGCTGCCTCAGAAAAGTAACCATTCAATGACAACTGAAAGCCTGCAGCCACGGCGGGCTGCCTTAAAAAGTAACCATTTGTCCTACCTTAAAACTCATTTTGCATTTTCTGCCTCCTTTTTTGTATTTTCAACCCTCCATTTATTTTCTTTCCTTTTCTGAAAACCCGATTTGTGTCCAGACATTGTTCTGCTACCAACGAACTAACTCGTCAGGTCTCGTCTTTCGAGCCCGCGATGATTCCCGTGGGAAGGGCAACAATTGATACATTTTTACAAACAGCCAATAGGGAGGTTGCATCGTTCAGGCTCTTCTTTGCTCAGACACTCAGTAATTCACTTATCACATGGAGACGTGATAGCAGTCCACCTTCCCACTCTCTCCATTCAGTCAGCGAACATCACACAGGAAGTGAACCCCAGCAGGTCATAGTAACTTGCGCAGGAGAAGAATGGCTATTTTATTTGTAGGCTACGGAAACTTTGAGGAACGAAATAAAAACCGGTATTAACCGGTTACCATTATTTTTAATAAGCGTTTCTGTTCCGGAACATAAAAAATAATAAAGTTTCTGGTTTCGTTTCTGTTCCATGTGAAATAGAAAAAGTTCCCGGTTTTCGTTCCTTGAACCGGTTCAAAGCCCTGGAAAATACCCCATCTACATCGCGCGATTACTTGTCTAAGTTTGTTCAGCATCTTGAAGGTGACGTGAGTCAGCGTTACGTGGAAAAGTGTTCCAGGTTGGGGATTGCAGATCCGTACAACTTGCCGCAATCCTTGTTCAGGGAAATTCGGAGCTGCGGTGCTGGCGATTTGCCCGATCTGGCCTACCACGACATTTACAATTTTCTTGTGAATCGTGTTACACTGGCAAAGCCCTCAAAGCTTACAAGAGCCTGGAAGCTTATAAATATTTTGTTGCGGGATGGGTATCTCAACTACACCTCTGGAAGGTACCGAAGAAGAATGTCTACTTGATAACCTCACGGGTAAGTGGCATTAAGACGTTTATCATAGAGACTATGCAGGACGTTTTGTCTTAATGTTCGAAATTTAAACTCAGTTCCAGATAACGACAGGGTTGTAAATATGTATGTTTTTGTCTGAAAAACAGTAAATCAGAAAGCTGCGCACGTGTGTGCAGATTTCTGATTTACTGTTTTCTTCTCATCCTTCCAAGTTCTAAATAATATTTTGAAAAGACCCCAATGGTCCAATAAAGTGTGCAGTGACTAAAAATAACCAGTAGGCCTACAGAAAAATTCAAGTTCTCGTAACTTGTCATATTATGCATTTTTACTTCAGGTTGCCCATTCCCAGGCTTTGTCAGCTGCCCCACTCAGACCTTGGGTAGCTACAGACACCACTGGAGAGGTTCTGTCAGCCCACTGCACATGTATGGCAGGCTTAGGGGAAAGCTGCAGCCACCCTCTTTTCTGTTGAGGCAGCTGTCAAGATTGCAAAGGAGACATCCTGCACATCCCTTCCCTGTGCCTGGTCCAACACATCTGGGGCCAAGATTGATTATGTAGAAGGCTGCAGCATAGATTTTACCAGCCCCCAAAGGAAAAAGGTCAAATTACACAAGACAGTGTCTCCAGCAACAAGCACTTCCAAGGATATCCCTTTTGCCAACATCTGATGATAAACAGTCCCTGTATGACAGCATTCATGCAACTGGAGTCAAATCTGCAGTCTTGTCACTGGTCCCCAAATATTCAAAGACATTCATACCAAAAGCAGTGGCAGCATCATTACCTGAATTATACCAGGAGACATTTGAGCAGCTCACCCGCCAAGAGCTACATGACAAGTGTGAAGAGGTCTTCACTACCCTTCAAGTTTCACAGGAACAGGTAACTGAACTTGAAATCAAATATTTTTAATATAAATAAACATCATTCTGCTCTCCCCACAGTATTACTTTAAAAGTTTCCCCTTGAATCAACTTAAATATGGGGCCAGATAACATGAAATTATATTCTCTCTGTAGTATAAATAAACACAGCTATCTGATCTCAGTGTAACTTAAGCTCAACTGTTAAAAGTTTAAATTTATTGTATGACAATGGCTATGATCAACAAAGCATCCTTCATTAACTAAAATTCTTACGTGGTAAACTTTTAATGCTACGGAAATGGTACCCTACACTTTTTAAGTCTCTTGCTCGATTACAGGCAGCAGTGATCGAGCGAGAGACCCGAGAACAAACGAAGTGCAAGATCTGGTATCAACAGAGGGCAGGACAGATCACTGCATCACTGTTCAAAGCTGCCACATGCACAGATCCACACAACCCGTCTGTCTCGCTGATCAAGCAGATCTGCTATCCAGGGGCTCTCTCATTCCAAACAACAGCAACGCGGTGGGTTATAAGTTCTACATAAGACTCAATTATACCAGAAGTAACAAAAAAACAAATTTGAGTAAATTAACACACAAACATCAGACGTATGTATACACTTTGTCACACGCGTTTAATGATACCAAGCCGAAGAAAAATGAAAAAACATATTTTCAGATGCACCTAAGGACACTGATGCAAACAACACCAGGACTGTTTTGTTCTACAATTCTAGTAAATGCCTGTCACTAAATGCAGTTGTTCCTTCCCTCACAGATGGGGATGCGATCATGAGGAACAAGCCCGTGATATGTATCAGGAGTACATTGCCCTCAACCACCAAAATGTAGAGGTGACAACAGCTGGGTTACACCTACATCCTGATTACCCATTCCTTGGAGCATCCCCAGATGGTCTTGTGCAGTGTGACTGCTGTGGCAGAGGAGTGCTTGAGATTAAGTGTCCATTCTGCTTGACCAAAAAGGACATTTATGCAGCAGCAGAGGACAAACAGTTTTGTCTCAAGAATGACAGTGGCACACTCCGGCTCAACCACCGCCATAAATTTTACCACCAAGTCCAGCTACAGCTACTTCTTGCTGGAGCCAGATACTGTGACTTCATGGTGTGGGCAGAAGTGGCTGGAAGTGATGACAACGGAATCTACCTGGAGAGGATAGAACCGGACAGGACATTTACAGAACAAGCAGCTGTTAAACCGAAACTCTTCTTTGTGCAGTCTATCTTACCAGAACTGGTTAGTAAGTGGTTCAGTAGGAAGCAACACCTCACACAGGATAAGAATGCAGATGAACCAGACAGTACGCCTTGCTACTGCAAAGATGACACTGTGGCTAGCTCGCTCATTATATGCAAGTCTGGATTTTGTCAGATTAAGTGCTTCCATCAAGTATGCATAGGATTAAAAAAAAAATCCCCCAAAACGTAAATGGTTCTGCCCAGACTGCAGAACCATAAGCCGCCAGACCAAAAAGTGAGGTCAGTCGAATGGTACGACTGATTCAGACAGGTTAGTCAGGGCACAGCTAACGCGTACGATTTTGTCCAATGTTGTTAGTCCATACCGGTCACTTTGTAAATAGGTAATGGGTATTTTTGATTCCAGTATTGTGTACTTCTGTCTGGTAAGTCCAATGACCCGTTCAACATGTATACGAAGCGAGGCCAGTGCTCTGGTGCTTTCAGTGTCCAGTGGACTTAACTGCTGCTTCCCTTTTGTGAATGCCGGAATCTGAAGACGTGCATTGTAAAGACCTATTGAGTCTTCAATATCAAACCCTCTGT
Source organism: Neoarius graeffei (assembly GCF_027579695.1). Classification (NCBI taxonomy): domain Eukaryota; kingdom Metazoa; phylum Chordata; class Actinopteri; order Siluriformes; family Ariidae; genus Neoarius; species Neoarius graeffei. Next base: position 129,301,590 of record NC_083569.1, read on the forward strand.
CAGCTAGAATCACATCTCCAGGAAGCAAGTTGTTCAAAAAGCCACAGTTGTTGATGTGCTTGTCACTTGTGCGACCACCCCAGCCTTTTGAAATGATCACTCCCTGGGCAGGGCTCAAAATTAACTTTTTTTTCTTTGTGTCCCCCAGTGGTCCCGAATTCTGTGTTGCATTGTCCCGAATGGAAGCAATAGTGTCCCCATTTTTTTCCTCTCTGAAATAACCAGTGGTTAATATCATATGAAGTTACTATTATATTTGTAACTATGCGATTTTGAACCCTTTATCATTTTTACAATAAGTCACAAGACACAAACGACACATGTCCTATACATCATCTACTTCAAAATTACAGTTATTGCATTTTCAGTTTATTAAACTTTGGCGATCTCACTGTATG